>NW_004444060.1:8742328-8752084 GCF_000243295.1 Trichechus manatus latirostris
TTAAAGTCCATTTGATTCCTTCTGGGAGCCTCTCTCTTAGTTTCTGGTGTCAGCCAGCGATTATTGGCATTCCTTTGCTTGTAGATAATGCTCAGATATCGCCCGTCTTCCCTTCTGTGTGTGCCTCTGTTTTTATTCTGGTCTTTTTATAACTTAGAAGTGAATGGGTTTAAGATCCATCCTAAACCTGTATGACTTCAACTGATTGATTGATTACATTCTATTATATCGCATTATGGAAAGTGATTGTATTCCATTCCATCCTATTCTATTGTGGAAGGCTATCTGCTCTAACCCAGGCCAACTGTTCTAATCACATATAACTACTCCATGATAGCAACTAGACTATCATTTGGTAAAACAACTGGGAGCCATAGCCTAACCAAGTTTACGCATAGTATTAACCATCACAAATGATAATAATAATAGTATTGCTAATTGCACTTGACAGATGGATGCAGGCTAGGCTATCTGAGAGATAGCTCATGTAATCATTTTAGCATTTATGTGAAGTAGTTGGTGTTTCACTCATTTCATGTATGAGACTTCAGAGGCTAGAGGAGGTTAAGTGGCTTGCCTGGATAACAGAATTTGCTGATGAGGAGTGGCAGGTCCAAGACTCAAACTCAGGTCCCTCTGACTCCAAAGCCCTTGTATTTCAACTCTGCCATTCACCTAATCTAGCAAAGACAGTGTATAATGAAAAACGACTCTTGTTCCTCCTCTCTTTTGATAATTCACAAAGTTAACATGATATGGGCTGAAATAGTCTGAACTATGTTTTTTCTCTATTTAACCACATCTTATGTGAGCAAATAAATGAGCTTAGTTATATACATACATAAAACCACACTAATAAAAACGCACTTCATAAACAGACTACCTTTGTGTATAACATGACATAGAATAACTACTAAATTCTGTCCATCAACTACTAAATTAAAAGCCTGGCTTTCTCTCGGGTTTCAACTTGCAGATTTTAAAATAATCTTTTGCACCAAAAGGGGATTATTATCTACTGATTGGAAAGAGTGTGCGCTTTTTAAGGATAAAAAGATCTATATGTTTATCAGTAGGATATTGGGTATTTAAATTAGTTAGCATCCTTACAATTGTGTGGTATGTGATCATTAAAAATAAGTTAGTTCTATAGAAGATATAAAATGCATTCATTATTACTGCAAAAAGCAATTAGAGAATACTAGTATAACATGACTTCATTTGTATAAAAAAGTATCAATCTAGCTTCCTTCCTTCATATATATGCTGTTTACTGAGATATCTATTAATTAACCAATTTATCTCTAGGAATATATATACATAATAGTTTTTTATATACGGAAAATGGAATTCAGGAGAAGGGAGATTTTTAGCTTTTTTCTTCATACCCATTTGTACTTTTTTTTTTGTGACCATGAGCAAGTAAAATTCGTAATAACGAAAATAATAAAATTATCATCATAATAAATGTTTTCAGGATAAAAATACAGACATAGAGAATATACTTTTACTCTTTTGAAAATATGGATATAAAAGTCTTCTGAATATTTCCAACAAGGATATATCAGTGGAAAAGCCTTTCTTGTTACAGGACCACAATGCAGTGATTACACTAACGATGTGGCAAATTCCCCATAAAAAAAATCAGCAATTTATCTAATAATACTCTGGAGGATATTACACAGTTTTTTATTTTTTTTCCACCAAGATTCAACAAAGTTATACCTTAGTAGTCAGCAAGAGTTAATTGGAATGTCCAAAGGGACTTTGCAACAACCAGGAGACTCTTCTTTGTATTCAGTCTTTTGAATGATTACATTATGCAAACATATTACCTACTTTATTTCCTAATTGCTAAAAGCTATAAAATAGCATAAACAGGATAATGTAATAAATGGAAATATGTACACCAAATTGCAAATAAAACACAATGAGTTTTCAGATAATAAAAATAAAAAGTTTATTTTCTAAGCTTGCTCAAAAATTAAATATTTAATGTATGCATCGTTCTATTAAGATCTCAGAAAACTTAGCAAAACTTTGAAAACATTAGGGTTAATTTTCCTTTTATGGGTCTGAGAGAGACCGATAACAAAATAAGTGATGAAAGTCTTCTTCAATCAAAGAAATGCAATAAAATTTTATACTATAAAAAAAAAATGTGTTTACATTGAGTTACGCATGCTAAGAAGAGGGAGCACCTAACCCACACAGAGTGATGGGGATTGGAATTTGAGGGACACAGAGGCAATGATATTTGTCTTTGAAAGATGCATGCAAAAATTTTAGAGGCTAAAGTGTGAGAGGCATTTCACAAAAAGCAAGCATTTTGTGTTCAGTCTAATATAGTTCTTCAATATGTGTAGTATTTTATTGGGGTGTATGACTTATGATAAAAGGCCTTGTTGGTCATATTAATCATGACCAGCGGTGTACACCAAACCAAATTTAAATGTTGTGTGCCGTTGAGTCGATTCTGACTCACGGCAATCTTATATGACAGAGTAGAACTGCCCCATAGGGTTTCCTAAGCTGAAATCTTTATCAGATCAGATGGCCAGATCTTTTCTTCCATGGAGCAGCTGGTGGGTTTGAACACCCAACCTTTCACTTAGCAGCCGGACCCTGAACTATTACGCCACCAGGGCTCCTTAAGTGTGGGTTCTGAAAATTGACAATGGGTACTAATTAGAAAAACAGTATAGATAAAATGTTTTATGTGATGTAAGAATATAAAGGACCCCTGAGAACCATCTAAGGTTCAAGACCATGAAGGCAGATCTGCTTGACTTTCTTCATTATGGAGAAGGTATATAATGGGATAGTCTTAGGACGCAAGTGTTGTCAAGTATATATAGAAGGCTTATAATGTGGTGTTAGAGCTGACTATACTGGCAAGTGTATGATTTTAATGGTGGAAAGTAAAAGTGAACCTGAATAGAAGTATAAAGTATGATCAATCATCAGACAATATAAACATAATGTTTCACATATATATATATACACATATTTATGTGTATAAATATATATATATATATATAAACCAAAACTTGTTGCTGTCAACTTGATTCTGACTAATAGCGACCCTGTAGGAAAGAGTAGAACTGCTCCATTGGGTTTCCAAGGACTGCTCCATAGGGTTTCCAAGGAGCAGCTGGTGGATTTGAACTGCTTACCATTTGGTTAGCAGCCTAGCTCTTAAGCACTGTGCCATCAGGGCTCCATATATATATGTATATATAATTCGTTGCCATTGATGCCAACTCATATAGCACCCTACACTATATATAATATATACATATATATATATAGTACCACACATACTTTTTTCTGTTCAGTACTATCAAACTTATTCATCAATTAAAATCCAGAAGTGCAATTTCTTAGAGTTTAACTTAATGTTATGGCTGTTATGGATTTACCTTTTCCAAGGAAAACTATCTGTGACACAGTTTTAAATTCAGATTTGGTTTGATTCTTTTTTTTTTTTTTTACAGAAACTCATGGCATATATAGTGCATGTAAAAAAAATTAACACTTAATTTTCATGGAAATAAGAATCACAAGTTAAAATTATGTTTTAGTTAAGCCCACAATCTCCCATATAAATTGAAGGAACTAAAATATCCACAAAGATGGAGAATCATTTCTTAGTTTGTTTCTTTTACTTTTTCTTATTATTGTACTTTAGATGAAGGTTTCCAAAACAAACTAGCTTCTCATTAAACAATTAGTACACATATTGTTTTATGACATTGGTTACCAGTATATGGCAATAATTTCAAGAATTCAAGAAATAACACATGCAAATGATGCATATAACATAATATTTCACATAAAGAGCATACTACTTTTACTCTTAAGTGACATGCTTAATTTTTTTTTTTTTCCTGCAGTGGTGTTGGATTTTGACTGGGCCATCCAGGTGCTCTTGGCTGCTGAGAAATCTTACAGAGATTTCAAGAGGTTATTAGACCCATTTTACATATGAGAAAAGTTGCCTATGGTCATATGAGTAATACATGGGACACTCAAAACAGATACAAGCATAAATATGGTTTTGTTTATTCATCAACTGAATGTTGACTGTGAACACCGGACTATGCTAATTGCTCAGAATATAAAGATTATAGGTAAAGTCTGGCAGAAAGTTACAGACGGGTTTGAAGATAGACAAGTCAACACGTAATTACAATGTCATGTAATAAAGGTGATCATAGGGAGAAGAACAGGAGACGTTGGGAACAAAGAGAAAGACTCTAAATTCGCTTGCAGAATTGGTGGCTCATCCAATCATTAAAACAGAGAAATCAGCTTTTCTTTAAGAAGAAATAGATTGTGCAAATGCATAATGGCTAGTGAGAGCACAGCCTAGCCAGGAGACGAGTGTAATTAGGTATGAGTGGGCTGTGATGTTTCCTGGGTAGACATTAAGGATGACAGGGGAAGCAGAGAGGTGTCAAATATTGAAAGGCCAGGGATTTCACATGAAAGATTGTAGATTCCATCCTGGAGGTGATGTAAAAACCCTAAGGAATTCAAGCAGGGAGATGAGGAAATTCTATGTACCTTTTCAAAAAATTTCTGTGGCAGCAGTACAACTAGAGTGCAGATTTCAGAGGGAAGAGTTTTAAGGGAGACTTTTGAATTAGTATCTTCCCTGCCATTTGCAAGGAGTCCTGGTGGCACAATGGTCAAGCACTAAGCTGCTACCCAAAAGGTAGTTGGTTCGAACCCACCAGCCGCTCCGCGGGAGATATATGTGGCAGTCTGCTTCCCTAAAGATTACAGCGTAGGAAAGCCTATGGGGCAATTCTGCTCTGTCTTATAGGGTCGCTATAAGGCAGAACTGACTGGACTGCAATGGAGGTCTGCCATTTGCATCGTATCCTGTTATGTGCTGCAGCCAACACAGATATAGGATAAGATATAGTTTCTGAATTCAAAGGGGAAAGGGAGAGAAAAGCAGGGCTTGCACATTTTAAGACTGTATCACAATAATTTTAGAGAAGGCTGTCGCAGAAAGTAAGTTTTCTAGAATTTAAAGTGTCATCCATCATTTTCTCAGGTTTTCATTCCCTGATTTTCCTTTTCTTTCCTTCCTCTGTACTATATTATTCCCCAAACCCTCCAAAAAACCTTATGTGTGGGGAATACTCTGCTTTAGCTCTGTGGTTGGTAAATTAGGGTTTAGTTCAGCTGCGAACAGCACAAACACAAATGGCTATGGCCTTAAAAAGACAGGTGTGTTTTTCTCTTGTGTGAGTTCAGAGGCAGGCAGCCCAGGGCTCCTATGGCAGCTCGGCTCTGCACCATTCTCAGGCATCCTGGGTGCTTTGGGTGGAGGCTCTCCACTTCTAGGCTGTGGCACTCATTCTCATGCTCCAAAAGGGAGCTTGAAGCATCATAGTCAGGATCCAAGCGGGAGGACAGAGGAAGAGGGAAGAATGGATAAAGCACACGTCAGCAGTCTTCTATGGCAATGTCCTGGGATGTGGCCAGACAGCACTTCTATTAATTTGCCACTTGCTGGAACTTAGCTACAAGTGAGATTAGGAAATGGAGTCTTTATTCCAGGGGAATATTGGCTATAATATGAAAGGCACTTCACTAGCCAATGTTGTTGTTGTTAGGTACATTAGAGTCTGTTCTGACTCATAGGCACTCTATGGACAACAGAACAAACCATTGCCTGGTCCTGCACCACCCTCACAATCATTGCTATATTTGAGACCATTGTTGCAGCCACTATGTCAGTCCATCTCATTGGAAATCTTCCTCTTTCGCACTGACCCTCTACTTTACCTAGCACTATGTCCTTTTCCAGGGACTGGTTCCTCCTAACAACATGCCCAAAGTATGTGAGATGAAGTCTTGCCATCCTTGCTTCTAAGGAGCATTCTGACTATACTTCTTCTAAGACAGATTTGTTCATTCTTTTGGCAATGTATGGTATATTTAATATTCTTCTCCAACACCAACATTCAAAAGCATCAATTTTGGTCTTCCTTATTCATTGTCCAGCTTTCACAAGTATATGAGGTGATTGAAAACACCACGGCCTGGGTCAGGCGCACCTTAGTCCTCAAAGTGACATCTTTGTTTTTAACACTTTAAAGAGGTCTTTTGCAGCGATTTACCCAATGCAATACATCGTTTGGTTTCTTGACTGCTGCTTCCATGAGTGTTGATTGTGGATCCAAATAAAATGAAATCCTTGACAACTTCAATCTCTGTTTACCATGATGTTGCTTGTTGGTACACTTGTGAGGACTTTTCTTTACTTTTTGTTGAGGTGTAATCCATAGTGAAGGCTGTAGCCAATGTAGGAGATGGCAGATACATATGACATGATGTGAGAACTAATATATATATATATGAATGATACAAATGAAAAATTAAATAGCACCTATATGAATAACTAGAATGCTTCTGGTCTGCAACAGTAAGAATCAGTTAGATGAATGCTATGGTCCTTTAGAGGAGCTAACAATTACTTTGAACTATGATATGCAGAGAGTCAGGTAAAGGGACTGAGATTTTACCCTACTTGGAAGCTAACAATTTTCCCTGTCACAGTTTTGTAGATTCTGGCAAAAGACATGAGACTCCTAGGATAGAGACCAAAGATTTTATTTCCCTCAGTAGAGCAGGCAGCACTGGTTCCTCTTTCTCCTCCTGTCTCACATGGGTAACATGGAGCATCACATATGCCACATACACAATAAATATGGGTCTCAGATGAGGAACCCTGAGCTTCTGAAATCTCAATTGTATAAACTTCTTAACTTTTGGACCCGGAGGAAGATGTTATCCTCATTATCCAGTCAGGAAGTAAATATGCCCCCAAGGGAGGCTCTAATGCTACCTTTGAAGACTTTTTGCTATAAAACTATCCTTGAAAATATTGTAGGAAACAAAGCTGTCAAAGCCTCTCGTTCTTTTTATAAGATGCCTCTCAGAAGTGGTTAGATTTAGGACCCTCCCCATATCGGTATGTACTCATTAACATACTAAAAGAAAACCCCTATTTCTAAACAGGGTCATATTACAGATACAGGGGTTAGGACATATATATATATATATATGTGTGTGTGTGTGTGTGTGTGTGTGTATCTGAAAGGACATAACTCAGTCTATAACAGTGGCAGTGGGAGTTTGCCTATAACAACCAACTTGAAAGGATGGCTTTAAAGTTTTAGAAGACAGAGATATAGGCTAACATCCTAAAGGTGAAAACATAAATAGATAAATGTTAAAAACTTAATTATTTATTAAACTTGAGAAAGTTGCTTATGTTCAGTATCTGTAAATTCCACCTTATATAAGTATCCTGGAATTCAAACATAATATAAATTTCTTATATTTAAGTCTGCCTTCCGATAGTTTTAAATACATCATCATGGACAATGTTAAGTTCCATTCTTTTCAAAATAAGTCATTCTCACATAAAGAAAAGCCTAATCATCTGATGAATTTTCAGTGTGACAGTTGGGAAGTCCCTCTTCTGTGTAGTGAGCATTGTGCTCCAATTGACATGCACTTCTCCATGAAAGTTGTCCTTTATCTCCCACAATGAAAGTAATTCCAAACATATGGGCTTTTCATCATACCTTGTCATCTTTGACATTTTCCATTTAAGCTAGGCTTGCTCTACACACAGTCTGATAAATTCCTACTCAGTGCTAGCCTAGAAATTGGTCACAATTACAATCTAAGTTTTCAAAACATGTAAAGAATATCTAATGTCACTCCACACATATGGAAAATGAAACGTTTCATTCATGAAATAAAGTCAACATAATATTTTTTTCAAAGACAATCTTCAAAAGAGGAAAAAGAGAAAAGGAAACTTTTTTTTTTTCTTCTTTTTAAGCAAACAGAAATCATTCTCTAGACTTCTTTGGAGTCCAAGAAACAAATGGGTTACAATAAAACCCAATTGATAACCCTAGTGACAGGCAATAATATTTGTGGTAAATGTGAAAATCCTATTATTTGTGAATGGGGTTTTCTCAGAGCTCTCTGAAGGAATTCCTGCACTGAAGAGCTCCAAATGGCTAGTGATTTAATCTTGGGAGATGTGAGTAACTCAGAATAAGTAGGAAATGTCATTTAGAAATAATATAAAGTTATTAAATCATAAATTCAAGGAATTTTATAGATGAACATGCTCAAAGATAATTCAATAAAAACTCTTTATTCAAGAATGAGAAAACCAAGGCTCAAGAGTAAAGTGCCCATACAAGTGTAATAAGTTTCTACAAAATGAACATTAAAGGTCATGTCTCCTTACTCCCAGTAGTGTTATTAATTCTACTACTGGAGAGGGAGTAGTTATAGAAGCAAGGGGAAAAGTATCCTGAAGCAACACTGGATCACTTAAATTAAGTACACAGCAGAGGAAGGAGGTCTACATTACACATTATTGCATGCAATGAGTTATTTGGAAACTACTTCTTTTAGGGGATATTACTGTGGTAATCCACCACGTGTCTGTCTGTTTGTCATACTGTGGTGGCTTGTGTGTTGCTGTGATACTGGAAGATTTGCCACCAGTACTTCAAATACCAGCAGGGTCACCATTGGTGGACAGGTTTCAGCTGAGCTTCCAGAATAAGACAGACTAAGAAGAAGGACCTAGAAGTCTACTTCTGAAAATATTGGTCAATGAAAACCTTATGAATCAGTGGAGCATTGTCTGATATAATGCCAGAAGATGAGCCCCAACCTGAGGCTTCATTTGCTGATGTGGCATGACTCAAAATGAGAAGAAACAGCTGTAAACATCCATTAATTATCAGAACATGGAATGTACAAATTATGAAACTAGGAAAATAGGAAGTTGTCAAAAATGAAATGGAACACATAAATATCGATATCCTAGGTATTAGTGAGCTGAGATGGACTGGTACTGGACATTTTGAATTGGCCAATCATATGCTTTACTACACAGGAATGACAATTGGAAGAGGAATGATATCATGTTTACCGTCAAGAAGAACATTTCAAGATCTATTCTAAAGTACAATGCTGTGAATGATAGGATAGTATCCATATGCCTACAAGGAACACCAATTAAGATGACTAATATTCAAATTTATGCACCAGCTTCTGAGGCCAAAGATGAAGAAAATGAAGATTTTTACCAATTTCTGCAGTTTGAAATTCATCAAACATGCAATCAAGATACACTGATAATTACTGGTATTGGAATGGGAAAGTTGGAAACAAAGAGGAAGGATTGGTAGTTGGAAAGTATGGCCTTGGTGATAGAAATGATGCTGACAATCACATGATAGAATTTTGGAAGACCAATGACTTCTTTGTTGCAAATACCTTTTTCAAGAACATAAACGGCAACTATACAAGTGGACCTCACCAGGTGGAATATACAAGAATCAAAGTGACTACATCTTTGGAAAGAGATGATGAGAAAGCCCAATATCATCAGTCAGAACAAGGCCAGGGACCAACTGAGGAACAGACCATCAACTGCTCATACACAAGTTCAAGTTGAAACTGAAGAAAATTAGAACAAGTCCACAAGAGCCAAAGTACGAAATTGCAGAAATACCAGAGATCAGGAAACAAATGGAGGAACAGAATGACAGAATAAGAGACTAAACAAGGAAATTGAAAACATAAAAAAAAGAGAGAGAGAACTACTAAGACTGAAGAATAAAGCAACTGAAGTAGAAAAAGCAAGAGAAACACTCAACAATAGAATAGAACAGACAGAAGATAGAATAAATG
>NW_004444060.1:8752184-8781492 GCF_000243295.1 Trichechus manatus latirostris
AAATGGAGGAACAGAATGACAGAATAAGAGACTAAAAAAAAAAAAAAAAAAAAAAAAAAAAAAAAAAAAAAACCTATTGGAACTGAAGAATAAAGCAACAGAATTAGAAAAAGCTAAGGAAACACTCAATAATAGAATAGAACAGACAGAAGATAGAATAAATGAACTAGAAGACAAAGTAACTGAACTTATGTAGTCTCAAGAGAAACAAGAAAAGAGCATAGAAAAGCAAACAAACCTAAAAGGAAATATGGAATTAAATTAAGAAATCTAATATTAGAATTCTTGGAATTTCAGCATCATGACGAGAATAAAGGTACAGAAAGAATTTTCCAAGAGATAATCAGAGAGAATTTCCCAGACGTGAACAGAGAACCAAGCCTGCAAATACAGGAAGCTACATGAGCCCCAGTTAGAAGAAATACAAAAAGATCAACTCCATGCCATATACTAATAAAATTCTTGAAAACCAAAGACAAGGAGAGAATTCTGAAAGCAGCAAGAGAAAAATGCAGTACAACATACCAAGGGTTTTTTCATAAAAATCAGTGCAGATTTCTCCCAGAAACTCTAGAGGCCAGAAGACAGTGGAGCAACATATATAAAATACTGGACAAAAACAATTGCCAACCAAGAATTCTTTCCCCACCAAAACTGTCATTGAAAAATAAAGGAGAAATCAAGACATTTCCAAATAAACAGAAGCTTGGGAATTTGCCACTATTAGACCATTTTTGCAAGGATTACTCAAGGGAATACTCCAAATGGAAAGGCAAGATCATTAAATTAATACCCATATCTGTATGTGGGAAAATAAATAAATAAGAGAGACAGAGAGATCTTCAAAAAAAGCAACAACACAGGTAGTCATAAGGACTAAGTGTATGATAATTTCAGATAATAAACTCAGTAATTAAATCTAGCAAACAATACAATATCAAGTTTGTAATAAATAAGTACAAAGTAAACTTATTGAATATAGATTGTATATTGATGTTAATAGAGACACACTAAGAGAAATGGAGAAGTGAGGATCATATTAGGAATACATTTAATATGTTAATATTGTATGTTAACTGTTGTTTGTATGTTAAATTTTGTTGCAATTGTAAATTGTGTATTGTAATATATGTAGTAATCACTAAGAAATCACTGAGAAAAAAATACTTAGAAGAAAAGAAGGAAGAAAGCAAAAAGGCTCATCACAAGAAAGTAGCCAAATACAAACAAAAATAGAAAAATCAGAGTAAAAAACAAAGAAGATATGAAGCACTCAAAAAACAAATAACAAAATAAATGAAGTAGAAACTTTTGCTTTCAGTAATAACCTTAAATGTAAATGGTCTAAATGTCCCATGCAAAAGGCAGAGAGTGGCAGAATGGATGAAAAAATATTATCCATCCTTTTGCTGTCTACAAGCAACACACCTAAGACATAAAGACACAAACAGATTGAAAATAAAAAAAATGGAGAAATACATTCCATGCAACCACTAAATGAAAAAAAACCAGGGATTGCCATACTGATATCAGATACAATAGACTTTAAATCAAAATCTGTTACAAGAGATAAAAAAGGACATTACATACTAATAAAAGGGTCAATCTAGTAAGAAGGCATAACAATAATAAATATACATGCACCTAATGGCAATGCTTCAAAATGCATGAAACAAATACTGACTAATATGAAAGAAGAAACAGACAAGTCCACAATAATAGTAGGGGATTTCAACATACCACTTTCAATTATAGACAGAACATCTAAAAAGAAGACATCTAACAATGTTGAAAACTTAAATAAAACCGTAAGACAATTGGATCTAACGGACATATGTGGAACACTACACTCAGCATTCTTCTCCAGTGTACCTGGATCATTTTTCAGAATAGACCATATGCTAAGACACAAAACAAGTCTCAACAAATTTAAAAAGATTGAAATCATACAAAGCATCTTCTCTGAACATAATGGTATGAAGCTAGAAATCAACAACAGTAAAAATAAGGAAAAAAATACACGGAAACCAAATAATACACTACTAAAAAAACCATTGGGTCATAGAAGAAATCAAAAGGGAAATTAAAAAAACTTAGAATCGAATGGAAATGAAAACACAACATATCAAAACCTTTGGGACACAGCAAAAGCAGTACTCAGAGAGAAATTCATAGCAATGAATGCCTACATTAAAAAAGAAGAAAGATTCAAGATCATTAAATTAAACTGACATTTTGAACAAATAGAAAAAGATAAGCAAAAGAAGCCAAAAAGCTACCAGAAAAAAGGAAATAATAGAGATCAGGGCAGAAATAAACAAAATAGAAAAACAATAGGAAGAATCAATAAAACCAGAAGTTGAGTTCTTTGAAAGGATCAATAAAATAGACAAACCAGAGGCTAAATTGACCAAAAAAAAATACTAGAAGAGGCAAAAACCAAAGTAAGAAATGAAATTAGTGACATTACAAATGATCCAACAGAGATAAAGAAGATCATAACAGGTTACTATGAAAAAATTGTACTCCAACAAATTTGAAAACCTAGATGAAATGGATAGACTCCTAGAAACACACTACCTACCCAAACTAACGCAAACAGTGGGAAAAATTCAAACAGACCCATTGCAAAAAAAGAGATTGAAGATGTCGTCAGAAAATGCCAAAAAAAAAAAAAAAAAAAAGCCCAGGACCAGATGGCTATACTGGGGAATTCTGCCAAACATTCAGAGAAGAGTTGACACCAATCCTACTCAATCTTTTCAAAAACATAGAAGAGGAAGGAACACTACCAAACTCTTTCTATGAAGCCAGCATAACCCTGATACCTAAACAAGGCAAAGACATAACAAAAAAAGAAAATCACAGATGAATATCCCTTATGAACATAGATACAAAAATTTTCAACAAAATTCTAGCCAACAGACTTCAGTAACATATGAAAAAAAATAAATCAAACACCATGATCAAATGAGATTCATACTAGGATTACAAGAGTAATTAGAAATATTAGAAAATCAAGCAAAGTAATCTACCACGTAAATAAAACAAAGGAAAAGAACCCTATGATCATATCAATTGATGCGGAAAAGGCATTCGATAAAACTTAACACACTTTCCTGATAAGAAATCTCATCAAAATAGAAATAGAGGGGGAATAGAAGTTGGTTTTGCATATATGCCTCAACATAATTAAGGGCATATATGCAAAACCAACAGTCAACATTATACTAAACAGAGAAAGGCTGAGAGACTTCCCTTTGAGAACAGGAACGAGACAAGAATGCCCATTATCACCACTCTTAGTCAACATTGTACTGGAAGTCTTAGCCAGAGCAGTAAGACAAGAAACAGAAATAAAAGGTAACCAAACTGGAAAAGAAGAAATAAAACTATTTCTATTTGCAGATGACATGATCTCATACACAGAGGATCCTAAAAAATTCACAAGAAAACTTCAGGAACTAAGAGAAGAATTCAGCAATGTTGCAGGGTACTAGATCAACATGCAAACGTCACTTGGGTTCGTCTACACCAACCAAGAGTACTCTGAAAAAGAAATCAAGAAAACAATACCATTTACAATAGCCCCCAAATTGATAAAATGCCTAGGAATTCATCTAACCAGAGACATAAAAACTTATACAATGAAAATTATAAAATGCTACTACAAGAGACTAAAAAAGGCCTACAAAAATGGAAAGACATCCCATGCTCATAGATTGGAAGACTTAATATTATGAAACTATCAATTCTACCTAAAGTGATTTACAGATAAAATGCAATCCCAATAAAATCCCAACAACAACCTTTAGGGAAATGGAAAAACTAATGATCAACTTCGTATGGAAAGGGAAAACAAAACAAAACAAAACACCAATAGCCAAGGCAATATTGAAAAAAAAGAACAAAGCAAGAGACCTCAAACACCCTGGTGTCAAAACATACTATACAGCCACTGTAATCAAAACAGCCTGGTACTGTTTTGACAATAGACACATAAACCAGAGGAATAGAATTGAGAACTTGGAATTAAACCCAGCCATCTGGATATAATTAATTATTCAAAAGGGGTCAAAGTCTGTTCAGTGGGGGATAGAAACAGTTTCTTTAATAAACGGTGCTGGCAAAACTGGATGTCCGCCTGCAGAAAAATGAAACAGGACTCATGCCTCACACCACACATGAAAACTAACTCAAAAGTCACCAAAGGCCTAAATGTTAAACCTAAAACCATAAAATTCCTGGAAGAAAACATACGGAGAAAACTATGGGACTTAATCTTTTATAAAAATAAGATAAGAAGCATAACAAAAAATGCATGAATAAAAGAAGACAAAATAGAGGGGACCTCATTAAAATTAAAAACTTATGCTCATCAAAAGACTTTATTAAAAGAGTAAATAGACAACCCACAGACTTGGAAAAAATCTTCAGAAACATCTTATCCAATAAGAGTCTAATTCTCTAAAATCTACAGACAACTGCAACAATTTAACAACAAAAAGACAAACAATCCAATCACAAAATGGGCAAAGGACATGAACAGAACCTTCACCAAAGAGAACATCCAAGCAGCCAACAAGCATATGAAAAGGTGTTCATGATCATTAGCCATTAGAGAGATGCAAATCAAGATTACAATTAGATACCATCTCACCCCCACTAAAATGGCGCTGATAAAAACAAACAACAACAACAAAAAAAATAATAACAGCAAATGTTGGCAAGGATGTGGGGATATTGGAGCCCTTATCCATTGCTGGTGGGACTGTAAAATGGTACAACTACTATAGAAAATGATATGATGCTTTCTCAAAAAAACTAGAAATAGAACTACCCTATGATCCAGCAATCCCACTCCTAGGTATATACTCTAGAAACCTAAACATAATGACACGAACAGATAGGTGCAAACCTATGTTCATTGCTGCTTTATTCACAGTAGCAAATAAATGGAAGCAGCTGAAGTGCCCATCAACAGATGAATGGATAAGCAAAATGTGGTACATACATATAATGGAATAGTACACAACTATAAAGAACAATGATGAGTCCCTGAAACATTATAACATGAATGGACCTGGAGGGTATAATGCTAAGTGAAATAAGTGAAGCATATAAGGACAAATACTGTATGATCCTTCTTTCATAAAAAGACAGGAATAGACATACAGAGAGAGACCAATGTTCACTGGTGGTTACCAGGGAGTAGGGGAGGGGGAAGTATGCTTTAGATTGTTGTTGTTGTTGTTAGGTGCCATCGTGTCGGTTCTGACTGATAGCAAACACTGTGTACTTCAGAATGAAACACTGCCCGGTCCTGGGCCATCCTCACAATCATTGTTATGCTTGAGCCCACTGTTGCACCCACTGTATCAGTCCATCTCATTGAGGGCCTTCCTCTTTTTCACTGACCCTGTACTTTACGAAGCATGATGTCTTTCTCCAGGACTGATCCCTCCTGATAACATGTCCAAAGTATGTGAGACGTAGTCCCTCCATCTTTGCTTCTAAGGAGCATTTTGGTTGTACTTTTTCTAAGACAGATTTGTTCGTTCTTTTGGCAGTGCATGGTATATTCAATTTTCTTCATCAACACCACAATTCAAAGGCATCAATTCTTCTTCTGTCTTCCTTATTCATGGTCCAGCTTTCACATGCATATGAGGCAATTGAAAACACCATGGCTTGGGTCAGGCACACCTTAGTCTTCAAGGTGACATCTTTACTTTGTCACCTTTGGATTGTAGAGACTTGTTATTTTTGGTGATGGAAAAAGTGACACTGAACGAATGTGGGTGTAGTGAGCAGAACACAACCAACGTAAATGCTGTCACTAAGAAATGATCAAGAGAAAGGTACTAACGAATTTTGACATATATAAGAGGGGAACAATTCCAACAAAGAACAAAAAACGAGTGTTTGAGAACATATGGATGGGTATAGGCATATAAGTATATGGATAGGTACAGGTGTATATAAATAGGTGAGAACAGATAGAAGCATCTATAAACCAAAACCAAAACCAAACCCATTGCTGTTGAGTCAATTCCAACTCGTAGTGACCCAAAGGACAAGGTAGAACTGCACCATAGGGTTTTCAGGAAGTGGCTGGTGGATTCAAACTGCTGACCTTTTGGTTAGCAGCTGTAACTCTTAATCACTGCACCAATAGGGCTCCAATATATATGTGTAAATACAAATATGTGGGTGCAGGTACATATATTCAATGAAGATAAAATTATGGTTACTCCACAGACAACCAAATGCCTTCCAAGATTCATTTTCTGGGTTTGAAAGCTTAGGGCCATAGCTTCATGGGACAACTCAGTCAATTGACATAACATAGTTCACAAAAATCATGATCTGTATCCTAGTGAAATGAGTAACATCTAGGGTCTTAAAGCTTACGAGCAGCCATCTAAAATACAACTACTGGTCTCTATTTACCAGGAGCGAAAGAGTAAGAAGGTAATCAAAAGTGCGGGGAAGAAATAAGGTTACACTAGCCACACACAGCCTCATCTACTCTGAGACCAGAAGAACTAGATGGTACTCGGCTACCAGCACTGACTGTTCTGACCCGGGTCACAATAGATGTTCCTGGATAGAATGGAATGGGAGAAAAATGTGGAGCAGAACTCAAATTCTTAAAAAAAAAAAGCCAGACAACCTGGAACAGTAGAGAATAGAGGACTCCCTGAGACTATTGCCCTGATACACTCTTTAAATCTCAAACTACACCTTTCCTCTGACATCACCTTTTAGTGAAATGGCAGACTGACATGTAAATTAAAGGCTATTACCGGTAAGTTCGGTGCTCTACTTAAAAACCATCAGTATGAGACCAAAAGGTCAACAATTACGCAAAAGCAAAGATGAAGGGAATGTTGAGACATGGTGATAAATGTAACCAATACCACTGAACAATTTGTGTGGAATTTGTCGAATGGGAACCTAACTTGCTGTGTAAACTTTCACCAAAAACTCAGTTAAAAAAAAGAATGTATCTGGTGTCTAAGGTTGAGTGGTGAAAATGAGGTCTCTGTTTATCAGAATGTGTACATTAGAGGGTTCTATGAAAGGAGGAAGAGTGTTTGGATACTGCTTATACAAAAAAAAGATAAATATCTACAACTTGTTTTCTATTGTATTAGTATGAATTGTTAGCTGATTATATTATTATTTACATTGTAATTCTTTCTAATCTATTCAGGGATGAATTTCATGAGCTAGAGCCTGGCATTTGTGTATTTGGAGCTCTGTCTTCTCTTATATAGTTAATGGAATTATCTTCAAAAAAACACAGTAGTGATGTTTACATTTGCTCTTTCCTTTTACAAGGTCATATTTATCACTTTTCCTAACTGTCAGAAAAGAAATTCATAGACATATAATGCATATATAAATTACATTATATTTATGTGTTTTTGGGGATACCACACAGAATCAGTACTGTAAAGAAAATACTCATTCTGAATATTTGTAAAGCATTGCAAAAGCCATTTTCTTCACCTTGTACTCATAAATTATGCTTTGTTAAACAACTTAGCATAAAGGGCAAAGATGTTACTTTCATTTGAAAATCACACTAAATGGTGTGAAAGTATTAGGATAACAACACCTTCTGTATATTCATTGACTTGGCTTCTAAGAAGAAAGACCAGATAAAGTTTCTTTCCTTTTTTTTTTTTTTAAATTCATGACTTGAAAATTAAGAATCTTTTGGCATTAAAAAAATCTTTTAAAATAAAATTATTCAAATAATTTATTAGATAGGCTAGAAAGAACATTAAAAACAATTATTCTATGCCCATCTTTTAGTAAATGAGAAAATTGAGACCCAAATAAATTGGATGATGCTAATAAATTTATACTGTAAGTAAATTGTCAAAAAAAAAAAAAGTGAATAAAACCTGTGCTCCCTGAATTTTTCCAATGTTCTTAGAATATTGCAGCCAGAATGATACTGGTCTCTTTTATATATTAGGAGAGTTTTTGAGTTGTTTGAACTTAAATCGGTGAAAAAGACATCTTTGTTTTCATAAAATATTTAACAATATGAATTTTATTTTTATCAGGTGATTAAAATAAAATTACAATTCCAATCCAGTGCAGTTCTCATACAGCTGGTAAAGTAGCCTTTATAATTACCCCTGATTTATGAAGTGAGGTACTGATAGAGAAAATGTTCTACCTCGAGGCCCCATATGATTTTTTTCATCCCCGACTCAGTGTAAATGACTTTCCTTAAATGTTAAAAAAAAAAAAGGTCCTACTGTGACTGATGATTTATAATCAGTTTTTAAAATCAATTTTATTCTGTCATATTAATGACCTTGTAACGATATGGAAATATTCACTCAGGTCTGCATTTCAGTTTGTGCTGATTTATTGGGTGAATTTTATGGAATGAAAACGTAAATCATATAATATTTTTTATTAGCTGGAACGGCCATATTGTTATCGTAATTTTTTCGAAACACACATTGACACATGCTTACACAAAAATTACAGCCAAAGTTGCTACAAACTTTTATGTGTTTCAAACAAGCTAGTTTTTCAGAATCATCCTTGATCCTCACAAACCCTGTCATTGGGCTTCCAGAAATGTTTCTCAAGTTTTTCTTCCTTGTCGAATTGCATTAAAACCTAAGTCCTTATTTGAAAACTCTTATTTGAAAATTCGAAGTGTTTTGCTGTCTCGTTTTTACACCATTCTTTCCTTCCTCTAATCCTTTCTTCACAATGTGGCTGGAATTATACAGACTAGAAATCACACCTAGTAATGCCATTCCCAAGCCTGAAAATCTGTCTCGCCTATACATAAAATCAACCCTCTAGAGTATATATGCAGGACCTATCAAAATCCATGAAAGCTATAATCCAACCAGATTGACTTTCTTACTCATACTTCATTGAGCCAGTAGGTTTTCCAAGCCTGGAGTACTTTTCGGTTGCTTGTATTTTATTCAGTCAGCCTCTTTTCTTTCTTTCTTTCATTTTTTTTTTACTTACTAAGCACCTTAAGTACCTACTTGATTGTTGTGATAGCCTGCAGTAGTATTTCAATCCTAAAGGGAGTATTTTATTGAAGTTTAGTGCTTGGTATGCAGAAGGTAGCTGGTATGTAGTATGTGTAGTGAATTTGGATTACCAACGACAGTAAACCAAAACCCAAAGCAAAACAATAACAAACACAAACACACGCGCGCACACACACACACACACACACACACACACACACTCATGCACCAAAAACAAACAAATGTTTTTGCACTTGGAACAGAGTCCCTAATAGATTGCATATTAAGACATCACACAACCATCAGGCATATGCACACACTCATGGTAAGTTTTTGAGCACTCGAATGTTCCTGACATTCCTGTTGTTATAAAGGTTCTATTTGTAATTCAGAATTGACAGTATAGATTGAGATGCCGTTGTAAAAGTACCAGCTTGTGAGTGTGTGAGGTCTGTATGTGTATTTCAAAAAGAATTTGCATTTATTCTGTGCCTAGCAGTATCACACTGCAAATAGTATAATTTGCATTCAGAGCAAATCATTAAAATTACCATGTTTCATAATGTATGTAATTTTCTCTCTTTCCATTAGGTAGAAAATGGTTGGCCGGGTCTACCTACTGTGAAGACTTGGAATCAGACAACTACAGCTTTGATTCTCAAAGTGTTTAAGGATGTAAATGTAGCCTGACCTTTCCCTGACGGGCAGTTAAATCATGGACATACTAAGCAATTTACTTTGGACTATCCTTCCAAAAGATGCTCTGGCTTCTCTCTTGAAGGCTTACTAAGCATTTGTAGCTGACAAGGAAAAGAAAGAAAACTGTGAACTGGAAAGTTATCTTACAATGAAAATTACGAGCACATCTTGCATCTGTCCAGTCCTAGTGTGTCTCTGTTTTGTGCAGAGGTGTTATGGAACTGCTCACCACAGCTCCATCAAGGTGACCAGAAACCAAACCAAATACATTGAAGGTGAAACCGAAGTCCACCATCGTCCCAAAAGAGGATGGGTATGGAATCAGTTCTTTGTTTTAGAAGAACATATGGGACCAGATCCACAGTATGTTGGAAAGGTAAGTTTTTGTTTGTTGGTTTTTTTCTTCTAGGGAATTTCAGGGTGAGATGAATATAGACTTGGAATAAGATTTGAGGAGACATAGAACATGGAAGTGAATTATGTTATAGAAAACTATCATTTGTGCTGGACAGTTTAAAATAATGATTGTAAAAATGAATACTATCAGTCATATCACATCTTCCGAAACACTGATCCATATATACCAGGCAGATTGTTCCTTACCAGCATATTATACTCTTGTGTAAAGGGGAAAAACTTCATTGAACATACTATTTAGTGATTTTGTCTTTTTATTACTATGAAGTTATATTGGAACTCCCAATATCCCTTATAGGTATGTTGATATTTACAAATATTTTTATCTATTACTAATGCATATGAGGTTAAAAGAAGACACTATATCATGATATTTAATATATTTCTAATCATTAAGGAGATTCTATTGTGATTTAAATCAACCTTTAGAAGCACATGAATATTTTTCCAATTCCCCAAAATAATTTATATAAAAAAGGCTGACATATTTTAAATATTGACTAACTCTGTTCTGGATATACAGGCTTTGTTAAAAGGTCAAAAGAATGAAGTTGGCAAAATGATCAGTAATTTCAGATTAAGTTTACTGTGTCTCACAAATACAGACAAGAAAATTCACTGGCTTGCCAAAATGTTTGGGAAATTGCGTGATCAGTAATTTTTGTTGTTGTTATAAATAATATGGCAGGGGTTAAACATGTATCATCTAGGCTCTGGGGTAGAAGATAGGGTGGAAAATGGACAAGCATTCCTCTGCTTAATTACTGATCTTTGGAAGGAGCCATATTTAAACTAAGCTCATGTTCACCTATAAGAAGAGACTGGAAATTATACTCAATAAGTTTGCTCAGTACCTGTGGGAGAAACAGGAAGCACAGCAGGAGGATTTCCATGGCTGCAGGCTCAGTGGCTTCCATCTCCCTGCTTGACTATTTATTCTCACTTTAGTACTGTTAGTACTGAAAAATAGTACTCCCTGCAAGCCATGGAGCTTCCCTAATGTGTAGGCAGGGCAGGATCACATACCATCTGTTCCACCCCTCATCCAGAAAGGACTCAGCTGCAGCTACATTTTCAATCCAAGGCAGAAGCTGTGGAGTTGAAAAATGGAAATCAAAAAGAGATCTGAAACAATTTTGTTATCATTTTCTTACATGCATATTAAAATGCACCAAAAGATTCATCTTCATTGTATTCTCTTTTTTTCCTACAAAGTATTCCATGAAGTAAATGAAAACAAATGTACTAACATCGAATCAAACTATATTGAATTCCTAGAAAGATATTTTTGTTCTGAATTTCAAAATCCTGTTTCTTTATTGTTTTCAGTCCTTGAAAAGGAGAAAAAGAACAGATTTTTCTTTTTTATCCTCCTATAGGAGTAAATCAAGAGAAAAAATGTTGTATTATAAAATGTTTTATTATGCATATTTCTTATTTTATTATAACTAAAAAACAAAAACACGATTTCATAGGAAGGACAGGGATCAGAAACCAGACAACCTCTCATTTCCTCTTGTCTCATCTAGTTTTAGTAAAGGATGAAGCTCAATAGGTAGAGTAATCCCAAGCATTCATTTTGAGCTTGGTTGCCAGGGAGCACATGACTGGGAGTTCCTCACTGAATCAGGAGGTGAGGAGGTCTGTGATGCTGTTCAAGTTTGTGGATGCTCTGTGGAAGTTGTTATCCATTCAATGGTTTGTAGTAGTCACAGGCAAATATAAAGAGTCACACTGTAATGTGGGATCCCGTTATTTCATATCTGGCCTGGGGTCCCTTCCACTCATAGTTTTTCTACTCTAGACATGTGCCTACATGGGAGAGTAAAGCTTAATTGTACAGATTCTTTCCCCACTCCTGCTACCCACACCCTGACATGAATAAAACATGAAACAATAAATGAATGAATGAATAAATAATAGAAAAACCCCTGTAAGTCTCAGCCATCTATTTTTGCTTAAATAATGGCCTCCTCTGCCATTATTTTACTTAGAAAATGAATTTATATCTCACATACAAATACATTCATACTGAACCAGACATATATTTTCACAGCACTGCTGAATAAAAGAATTGTTACATTTACAGGTACAATAAGAGGCCCCTTCAAAGAGATGAAATTATCCCCTCCCCTTTGCCCCTTACTCTTACAGAAATAACACAAGATTCTTATCGACAAAAACAAAATAATAAGCAGACAATGCAGTTCTCCTATTAAGAATATTTTTAAAGATGAATTTAAGTTTGTTTCAAATTATCCTTGAACTTTCTTGCTATTTTCTATATCTTTGGTTATACTTAACATGATACAACATGTACAGGACTTTTGATAAGAGTTCAAACTTAAATGTTTTGATACATGCCAACTTCTCTTATATTTCTCATAGTCTTTTCTTAGTCAGTGATCAAGTCAATGATTTCTTAGTTAAACATATGCAGGAGTTATTTTGTTGACATTGGTCGGTATGTTCACGCTTAACATATATATATGCTGCTAAGGCCATAATCATAAGTCATTGCTAATGAGAAACGAGAATATATATATGTACACATAAGTATATATATATATATGGTAATTCATAGATTATTTTTCTAGAATGTGGTATCCAATGAGAGATGAAATACTCAAATTAGCATTAAAAAAAACTCAAACCCGTTGCTGTCGAGTCAATTCCAACTCATAGCGACCCTATATGACAGAGTAGAACTGCTCCATATGGTTTCCAAGGAGTGGCTGGTGGATTCGAACTGCCGACCTTTTGGTTAGCAGCCAAACTCTTGACCACTACACCACCGGGTCTCCCAAATTAGCATAGGAATACGTGTATCCTTAATTTGATCACATGTTAATGGTCTTTTTAAATAATCGAAGGATTATGGTAAGGAGAATATAATTAGAAAGTAACTCCTCTCCTCTTTGAGTAAATTACATCTTGATTAGTCAAAATCATGTAAAAACTAGTAGACTTTTTCCAAAGGCTGAAAAGTGCTGAATGAATGTTACTATAAATAAGAATATAATTTTATATAAGATATTACACAAGTTCTAAAATGCATACCTTACGTTATCCCTGTCACTGGACTAAGTTCATTTTCTTCATGAGATTCTAATGATAGAAATATTAAGTGGGGAAAAGCTGAGTTTAAGTTATAGCTTCCCTGCTTACTTTCTGTATTACAACTGGAAAGTCACTTTAATTCCCTGAGTCTTTGTTTTCCTATGTATAAAACTGAGAAATACTGTTTGACACTTCTATTACTTATTGAAGTGCATTAAAATGTTTAGTTTATGGTTTAGATTGGGGTCAGTTAAATTACGACCCATGGGTCAAATCCGGTCTATTTGCCTGTACTTTAGTATAGCTTGCAACCTAAAAAAGACTTTTCTTTTCACTTTGCACTTGTTGAAAAAATAATATTTTGTGACACATGGAAGCTATATAAAATACAAATTTCAGTGTCCATAAATAATATTTTAATGGAAAACAGCCACACTTATTCATTCATTTATTCATGTATTATCTGTTGCTGACTTCATGTTAAAATGGCAGAAGTGAGTAATTGCAACAGAGACAGAAAGCCATAAAGTCTAAAATATTTACGATCTGGACATTTACCAAAAAATGTTTCTAAGCGCCTGGTTAAGATGTCTGCCTAACCTACTACCCTGTGAACTCCTTGGAAGCAGGTTCTGGTAACTTTTTTCTTTATACACCCAGCACTTTTTGTAGTGTCTGTCATAATAATCATATGTGATAATTCATGGGAAGATGCTCTGTAAAATGTGAGCTTCTATAGCCATATTAATGGTGGTTATATTTATTTGAAATTATTGAAACAAAAATCTTCTCTACAAATGACCTTGCTTATTTATTTTATAGATAGAAATGAATTCAGCATTAAAATCATTAACTCTCACAAAACTTCTCACTCCCTATCTCTAGTCTTCTTGACACACATACACACACAAAACCCGTTGTCTTCCAGTTGATTCTGACTCACAGCGACCCTATAGAACAGAATAGAACTGCCCCATAGTGTTTCCAAGGAGCGGTGGGTGGACTACAACTGCCGACCTTTTGGTTAGTAGCCAAACTCTTAACCACTGTGCCACCAGGGTTCCAATATATACACATACATATACGTATATCTTCATCTGTGCTCATGTTTTATCCCTTTTCTTTCCCAGAAACTAAGATTCCTCCTCTAGTCCAAAGATGATCTGTCTTCCATGTCCTGACTCCGCTTGTCCCATTTAAGAGTTTAATTCCTTTGCTGGTTATTTCTGAGCTAATCCAAGCGCATCCATTCTTTTACAAAAATAATTACTCTTGATATTATGGATTGAATTATGTCCCCCACAAAAATATGTGTTATAAATCCTAACCTCTATGCCTGTGGTTATAATCCCATTCGTGAATGGGTTGTCTCTGTTGTGTTAATGAGGCAAGATTACTATAGGTGTGTCCTGAGTCAATCTCTTTTGAGATAGAAGAGTTTAAACAAGCAAGCAAGTGGCAGAGATGGGGTAAAATAGATGCCAAGACACAGGAAGAACCAGGAAACAAGCTAAGGAGACAAGACCTTCCCCCAGAGCCAACAGAGAGAGAAAGCCTTTCCCTAGAGCTAGTGCCCTGGATGCAGACTTCTAGCCTCCTAAACTGTGAGAAAATGAATTTCTGTTTGTTAAAGCTATCCATTTGAGGTATTTCTGTTGTAGCAGCACTAGATAACTAAGATAATTACTGTCTTGTTTGTTGCATTCCTTATGTTCTCATGCAACTGTCTGGAAAGTGTAATCAGCCCTTGAGTCTCCACTTTTACCTCCTATTCACCAACCTCGAAGTAATCAGGCTCAGTTTACTGCTCTTTATAAGGTCACTGATTCCACAATTAAACTTAGGTCACTGCCCACAGTTAAATCCTATTGTCTTTATCTAAATTCTTCTTTTATTTTAGGAGATGAAAAAGTTGACTATTTCCTCCTTAAAACAGTCTCTTTTTGCTTCCATAACGTTCTCTTCTCATTCTTCACCTATCATAGGGGCAATTTCTTCTCATTGTATTCCTTCTTCCAATCTCACCTTAAATTTTAGTGTTTCCTGTGGTTTTGCCCTCAGCCTTATTCTCACCACATACTTCATACTTTTCTTGTGCAATTTAATCCAAACCTATAATTAGCACACTTAGACTTAGAACTCCCTGAGTAGTATCTACAGTCCTGAGGCACCTCAGAAGAAAGGCCTGGTGATCTACTTCTAAAAATCAGCCATTGAAAATCCTATGGTGCACAGTTCTACACTGACACACATAGTGTCAGTATGAGTCAAAATCAACTCCGAGGAGACTGGCTTGGTTTTTGGTTTATACGTGTAGTATATAGGTTCATCTGAATGAACAACAAGTATATTTGACTGTGCACATGTAAAACTGGACTCAATACTTCCACTTCAAATATTAAACCAAAGAAACCAAGCCCATTGCCAATGAGTTGATTCCAAATCATAGTGACCCTACAGGACACAGTAGAACTGCCCCATAGGGTTTCTAAGGCTGTAAATCTTTACAGAAGCAGACTGCTGCATCTGTCTTCCATGGAACAATGGGTAGGTTCAAACCACCGACCTTTCGGTTAGCAGCCGGGCACTTAACCACTGCACCACCAGGGCTCCTTCCTCACACATTTCGTTGTTATTGTTAGGTGCTGTCGAGTCAGTTCTGACTCATAGAGACACTATGTACAGCAGAATGAAACACTGTGCCATCTTCACAATCGTTGCTATGTTTGAGCCCATTGTTGCAGCCACTGTGTCAATCCATCTCATTGAGGGCCTTCCTCTTTTTCACTGATCCTCTACTTTACTAAGCATCACATCCTTCTTCAGGGACTGGTCCCTCACACAGTACCCTTCTTGTATGAAAAACAAAACAAAACAACCAAACTCGTTGCTGTCGAGTTGATTCCAACTCATAGCAACCCTATAGGACAAAGTAGAACTGCCCCATAGAGTTTCCAAGGAGCGCCTGGTAGATATGAACTGCCGACCTTTTGGTTAGCAGCCATAACTCTTAAACACTACGCCACCAGGGTTTCCCCTCCTGTATAACCTTTCCTAATTATAGCATCAGTAGCCATCCAATCACTTAAGCTAGAGTTGTAATCTCCACTTATTTTTATTTCACTTATTCCATTTGTCATGTCCTATCAACGTCTTAATTCTACTACTTCCAATTTTTTTCTGCTATGAACATTATTTACTATTTTTATTATTATATTATTTTCAAGCTTGCATCTCCTCTTTTCTGTGTAATGTTCCAATGTTTCTTCACTCAATTACAGACAAATACAGATATATATTTTTATCACCTCTTTTCTGCACAAATATTAGCTTGGAATATATACTAGCATACACACTATCGTGACATTTTTCTATATCAGTACATTGTGAGTTTGCTTGTTATTTTTTAGAGCTATATAACATTCCATTATATAGATGTAACACAGTTTATTTATCCAATGCTTATTACTGGGTCCCCTTGCCTGTACCAGGAGTAGTTATATCCTCCTTTCTCCTCATTTCCATTTACCTATCCTTTCTCCTCTCTCACATTTTCCTCAAAATTCCAAGGTGCTCTGAAGTGCCATCTTAGACTTTATCACCTGATACTCTTCTTTACAGTAGTTATCTGAGAAAATCTTGTACACAACCCATTCATTTAATATTTTAACTCAGGAATATTGGTCTTTTATTTCTTTTCTTATCGTTTTAAATGATTTAAACATCAATGCAAACCATAGATTTCATCTCAGTTTCTATCTTCCTCCATTCAAAGAATCTTTGTCCTCTCTCTTCCAGGATCTTATATAGTTATTTTCATAACTGTACATAAACCCTCAAATACCATCTACTTTATCTTCAATCTCTGTTGCCCTTTCAAATAAAAATCTAATCTTACTTAAAAATTATGACAACAAATATTGAGTAGGCACTCATGCCTTCCAGGACCACCTATTTTATTTTTATTTTCCTGTTAATTCACTGGTCCTTCAATCCCTTATGACATACCATGACTTTTTAGCACCTTCTCAATTTGTCTTAAACCTCCAATATTCTCCCACTTATTTTTAGCCAATCATTTCACCAGTAACTTTATGTGAAAAATAGAAATATAAGAACTGATTATGACCCCAACAGATTTATCAATATATCAGCATATCTGTAACCATGTACTCTGTATTCCCACCTGTTAAACTGCTATATTTCTATGTTCCACATCCTTCTACTTTCCAGTTCTGTTTTGGTTTTTAATTTTTTGGTTTGTTTCAAATAGGTCATTCATTAGCATGGTTCAAAAATAAAAATTATATACCAAGATATATTTTCAATTAAAGGGTCTCTTTTTCACTCTGTCCTTTTCTCCCCTTTTCCCACCAATGTCTTTAGGAAGGCACTTTTTAAATTTTTTATGATTTTTCAGTATTTCTTTATTAAACTAAAAGCATTTAGAGAACATATATTTTATCCCTCCTTTCCAGCACGAATATTACCATATTATGTACAAAAGCATGTGCACTATTCTCACATTTTTTTGTATCAATGCAGGGTGAGTCTACTAATTATTTTTAGAGCCACATAGTATTGCATTATATGGATGTACCATAGTTAATTTTATATTTACCTAGGTAGTTAGCAATACTAGTGTTGTTTATTTGTTCAAGTGGAATGAAATTACTGTCTAGTGTCCTTTCATTTTAGCCTGAAAGACTCTCTTTTTTATTTTATGTAGGGCAAGTTAGCTAGCAATGAATTCTTTCCCTTTCTCTCTCTCTTTTGAATCTGAGAAGGTCCTAATTTCTCCTTCACTTTTGAAGGATTGTTTTGCTGAATATGTAATTCTTTGTTAATATTTTTATTCCCTTTCAGCACTTTGAAAATGCCATCTGTTTCTTCTGTCTCCCGTAGTTTCTAATGAAAACTTAGCTTTAATCTTATTGACGATGCCTTTCACATGATGAGTCGCTACTCTTACTGCTTTCAAGATTGTCTTTGTCTTTCAACAGTTTGATTATAATGAGTTTATCTTACCTGGAGTTTGTTGATCTTCTTGGATATTTCTCCAGTGTATTTTCTGTCCCTTGCTCTCTCTCTTCTCTTTCTGGGACCCACGTTACGTGTAGGTCGGTATGCTTTATGTGTATCATAGTTCTCTGAGACTGTTAATTTTTATTTATCTTTTTTTACATTATATTACTCGGCCTGAATAATATCAATCAATGTATCTTTTAATTTACTGTTTCTTTCTGCTATCTACTCAAATCTGCTGTTAATCCCCTCTATTGAGTTTTTCATTTCACTTATTGTACTTTTTAACTCTAGAATTTACATTTGGTTGTTTTGTCACTTTTGTCTCTTTATTGATATTTCACATTTGGTGAGATTGTTCTTTTTTTTTTTTCTACACAGTTTCCTTTAGACCTTAGGATATACTTAAAATATCTGAGTAATTCTAGAAAGTATAATGTCTGGAATTCCTCAAGGACATTTTCTATTGCTCCCCCCTGCCCCTCCTGTATATGGCAACACTGTCTTATTTCTTTGCATGTCTTGTATTTTTTTTTTTATTGAAAGTTGAACATTTTAAATAATATAATGTGGCAACACTGGAAATCTAAACCTCCCCTTTCCCCAGGTTATGTTTTTGTTGTTATTGTTTGTTTATTTTGTTTCTTTTATGAACTAATATTTTAAAGTCATTATTATTTGTCACATGTGGCCATTGATTGAAACCTATGCTTAGCTTAGTGGTCAGCTGATTTGAAAGTGATTTTCTTAACTATCTGGTAACAATAAGCCTCCCAGCCTTTGGCAAGAGGTTCTGTGTGCATGTTAGAACATGCCTTTAACAGTCAGTCCACATTGGAAAACTCTGCCTTAGCCTTCACTATCTGCTTCTACAAAGCCTTAATGTCAGCTTAGACCTTTTTCTTTTTCTTTTTTTTCCCCCGAGCATGAGTACAGCTCTGGGAATGTACACAGCCTATCCACGCAAATGGCTTTCTAGATTTCCAGGAATATATCAGAGTCTTTCAAACCCCATATGGACTTCTTATCCCTACTTTTCCCTTTTGAGCTTTTCATTTAGCCTGTTACTTGTTTTAGTGTTATCCACTGCAAAGACAGCTGAAAATTAAACAATTGCCTGTATTATTTATTTATTTTTTTAACACTCATCCCATATAGAAAAGTCAAGAGTTTTGCAAGTGGAGTCTTCCAGGGAACCACCAGATAGAACAGATGATGATAATTTTCTTGGTATGAGGCTTTGAAGCAGCTCTAGCCCTTTTCTGCGTTCTCTGTGGCTGCCAGGCTATTAGTTTTCAAAATGAATGTGAGCCATTCCTTTTCAAGGCTATCACAGAGATAGAGAATGGGGGATGGTACTAAGGCAAATTATAATGCTTCAGATCTCACTGTTCTTAAAAAGATTCCATATTTTTCTTGACTACATGCTCCCTGGATTGCTGCCAACTTTTAGTTAATTTCCAAAATTGTGAAAGAGTTGATTCTAACAATATTTTCCAGTATTTTCGTCACTTTTATGGAGGAGAGGATATTCAGGAATCTTTACTTCAACATTTTTTACTGATGTACTCTGTCCCAACAAAACTAATGTGATCAGTGTTTTTTACTGAGTCCTTGGATTTTTGCTAGTATTTTTATTGTTGTTGTTGCTGTTACATGAAATGATGCACTGAGTGACCTTGTACACTTACCATTTTGCACACATATAGTTCTATCAGTGGTAGAGATTTCCAGAAGGGGGATTATGATTCTAAAATAAACGAATTTTAAATTTTGGTAAATGCCACTATCAGTGATGTATAAGAGTGACTTTCTCCACAGCTATGCCAATAGAATTTTGCCAAAATGTAGATTAAAAAAAAATGATTTCTCTCTATACTTTTCATTTACATTTCATTTATTGTGATTGAGATTGATCATCTTTTTATGTTTTGGAATTATTAGTATTTTTTAATGACTCTTCTTGTCTCTTTATTTTTTTCTATTCCATTGTTCATCTCTTTAGCTTATCATTTCAAAGTAATTCTTTACATATGCGAAGGGCTAGCTCTTTGTCAGTGATATAAGTTAAAAAGTAAGTTTTCCATCATTGCCATTTGTCTTTTGACTTTGCTTACGGTTTTGCTTTATATATATGTATAATTTTACTGTAGAAAATCTAACAATTTTTGACTGAAACTATCTTTTATTTGGAGCCCTGGTGGTGCAATGGTTAAGAGCTGGGCTGCAAACCGAAAGGTCTGTGGTTCAAATCCACCAGCCACTCCTTTGGAAACCCTATGGGGCAGTTCTACTCTGTCCTATAGAGTCGCTATGAGTCAAAATCGACTTGACAGCAACGTGTATTGTTTATCTGATCTGAGTTCCTCTGAATTCTGAGGGTATTGATTTTCTGAATTGGAGGCAGAAGGTAAAAATGCATATTTTAGCCCTTAATATCTACAATTTATCACATATATTGGAAAATATTGCATATTGAATAAGAAGAATTATGTAAAAATACAATCGTTTATATCATAAACCTTTGGATTTCTATTTTCAGCCAGTAGGTATTGGCAATATTGCATATGTGTCTCATATTTACCAATTGGATATATCCTAGATGTGTATGCTGTTATTGTAAAATGTGTTAATTCTTAATAGTAATATGTTAAAAAATATTTAAACATATGTAATTTCATATAATTTAAATAATGAGATGCATTTTTAATAATGTCTACTAAAGCTAAGCCCTGCTGGTGCAGTGGTTAAGAGCTTGGCTGCCAACCAAAATGTTGGCAGTTTGAATCCACCAGCTGCTCCTTGGAAAACCAATGGAGAAATTCTACTTTGTCCTATAGGGTTGCTATGAGTCAGAATTGACTCAATGGCAGTGGGTTTAAAGCAAAGTAGCTGACCATATGTTTCATGTATTTCAAGTGGTAACTGCTTATGATTAGCTAGATGTTGTGTTCTAGAAAGACATTCCATTTTCATTTTGCCTAGATATTTTGTTCCATAAGTATGTACTGCATTTATTTCAAAAACATCATAAATGATATTCATTTTTAAGAAGGAAAAGAACCTCTACATTACTCCAAGATATCCCAAGTGGAAGTATTGTCCATATTGTATCATTTGATAATTTAAAAAAATATACGTAACACATTAGAGACCAACAAGTGGATTCCTATTTATCAGAGTGCTTTAGGCTAAGATATCTAATCTATTAAAAATGTTAAGTTATTCTTTTGGCGATATTGGCAATATTATTTGGTAATAAAAGTTAATATGAATTTAATAAATATATTTTGAAAAAATGAATTGATTATATTTTTCATCTTCTCTTTCTTGTATTTATGGTGTATTTTCTTATATCTTTTAGAATTTTCTCTACATATAAGCCATAATATGTTCAAGATGTTATTTTTTCTGTTAAGACCTTTGTATCTAAAATTATACCACTCCCACTCCTCTCCTACTGCATTCTTTGGGTGTGTGAGTAGATAAGTGTAGACTGTAGACAATCAATTCTTACTTGCTTTATTAAAACCTACAAACAAACAAAACAAAACAAAAAACATATAGAGGGCAAGGAAGGAATTCTATCACTAGAAAGGAACTCAGAAATCATCTTGCCAAATTCCTCAAATAATAGAAAGCAATGATGCTCGAAACGGTTAAGCGACCTCTTCATGTTCACGGGATTAGTTATGGCAGTGTCAGAGAACAAAATTTAAGATATCTGATTCTTTAATGAAAATCACTTCCTAGTATACAGTGCATGAAATTCCCTCTTCATGGTTATGATTACTGTCATTCTTCTACATTTTTCTTAATTTAGAAGAGAACCTTTAAATCTCTCTTAATATGAAGTACTGTATCTTCAAATTAAATAAATGATTTTCAGGTTAAAGAGAGCATAAAGCATGTGAAAAATAATAGGAAGGGTAAAACTGTTCAGAAAAAAAATTATATGATAGCTTTAATGTCATCATGAACACTGAATTAAAAATTAAATGCATAGTAAAGTCCCAATTGTCATATAATATTGTCAAGATGGTAATTTTATGAACATTTTTATCACAACTTCCTTCAAATAAAGACTTCATGTATCAAACATGATATTTGAATTTTATGGAAATGACAATGTGATGACATAATGCCATGTGAAATTAATTATGACACACAGTTATATATGGATATACAACTTTCTCAATAGTCATCATGGAAATTTAACTACCTACTCCACTCCTGTAAGAAACTGGATTTGTAAAAGCAGAATTTAATTTGGTGTATATTTCATATAATTTGTAGTGACTTAAACTTTATTTAAAAATCAGCATTCATCATTTAGATAATGTGATATGTTTTTGAGTGGTTCAACAAATGTTTAAATTAATGAATGAATATATACGTACATACATATATACATACATATGTATGTATTTAGAGTGTGTGTGTAATATTTTGTGTGTGTGTGTGTGTGTGTGTGTGTGTGTGTGAATGGTACTCAAACAAAGGGGACTTTGACCCGAGGAGGCATTTGGCAATGTCTGGAGACATTTTTGCCAGGACTAATTTATCCAGTAAGTGTAAGTCACTAGGGCCTATGATATTAAAGGCCTACTAATATTTTAATAAGAACCCTGGTGGTGCAGTGGTTAAAGCACTTACTTGCTAAATGAAAGGTCAGCTGTTCAAAACCACCAGCGGCTCTGTGGGGAGAAAGATGTGGCAGTCTGCTTTGGTAAGGATTTACAGCCTTGGAAACTGTATTGGGTTGCTATGAGTCAAAACCAACTCAAAGGCAGTGGGTTTTTGGTTTTGTTTTGTTTTGTTTTTTTGGTTAATATTTTAATATATTAGAAGAAAAAAATGAAAACGAATATAGTTCAGCCCGTGTTATGTTATTTTATATGAATATAAAAAATAAATATATATATATATATATATATATAAATTGAGAAAAGAGCACACAAAGGCTAATGAGCCTGGGACCCATGAAAATCCATTAATAGGAGCCTAATTTTTGGTTGTGGCAACTAGGAATACAGTGCTACTGGTATCTAGTTAGTAGAGGACAAGGAGGTTGCTAAACATTCTGTAATATATAGAACAGTCGCACCCTCTCCCAAAATACTCAGCACAAAAGGACAATAATATCAAGTTGAGGAACTATACGTATATGGACATTTACACATACAGTCCTCTCTTGGTATCTGCAGGGGATTGTTTCCAGGACCTCCATGGATACCAAAACCCGCAGATGCTCAAGTCCCTTATATAAAAGGGCGTAGTATTTGCATATAACCTACGCACATCCTCCTGTATACTTTAAATTATCTCTGATTACTTATAATACCTAATACAATGTAAATGCTATGTAAATAATCGTTATATGTATTATTTAGAGAATAATGGCAAGAAGATAAAGTCTATACATGTTCAGTTCTGACGCAACCATCGTAGGTCTAACTACATAGTACACATCAGCAACAATGTAGTTTTTCATGAATATTTTCGATCTGTGATCTGCCATTGGTTGAATCCGTGGATGCAGAACCCATGAATGTGGAGGGTTGACAGTATATGTATGTGCATGTATGTAAATAGGTTTGTGTGTTCATACACATGTTTATTTTTTAAGTGCGTAATTCACGTCTGGGAAGTCAAATCAAAAACAGATTAACAGTAATTAACTGTGGGTGGGAAGTGAGATTGAGCAAGAAGAAAAATATTTTATTTACTTATATAATTTGATAATTTTTACAATAAGCATGCATTCTTTGTATTACTTTGGTAATCAAAAATATATTTTGGAAATGTAAATGAATAAAGCCTATTCAGTGGTAGACATTAAAGACATAGAAGCCAGATCCTCCTTCTTTTAAACTGATGTTGTTTAAATAGTGCACTATTGAAAGAAAAGAGTGTATCCTACCATCCTTCCAGACCCTGAGATTCCACTTGAATCATCTGAATGGCATATATGATACTACTATCTGTCATGATCTGGATTTATTTTGATTTGGCTTGTTTGATTTATTTTCGTGTGTCTATTTGACATATATGTGAATGAAATTTTCCAAAGGAATCATGGATTTTTCCATTCTGGATTGCATGAGATTTATATTTTGGCTTATTAATAATACTTATTATCATAATGTTAAACCCCAAAAACCAAACCTGTTGCCATGATTCCAACTCACAGAGACCCTATAGAACAGAGTAGAGCTGCCCCATAGGGTTTCTGAGGAGCGCCTGGTAGATTCAAATGGACGACTATTTGGCTAGTAATGGTAGCTCTTAACCACTACACCACCAGGGTTTCCAGCATAAGTGTTTTAAAATAAAATAAGTATTAAAATGTGTATTTTTCAGTATATATTTAATTGTTCATGGTGCTCTTGATTCAATATTGTGTTTAGATATTGCTACTTTTTTTTTTTTTTTGGCTTTTTGTACTTCAGGTGAAGGCTTACAAAACTAATAGTTTCTCATGAAACAGTAGTACACATTTTTTTTTTTTTTGGTGGTGTAGATGATAAAATCTTTTACTATGGCACTGAATGTCAATTTTTTGTAATTTTATATTTTAAGATTAGGTTCTGAAATAGTTATTAGTTCAGAATCGTATATTACCACCTTAATCATTTAATACTCTATCGGTAATATTATTTTGCTTTAAATTCTCTTTATTCTGATATTAACATCCCTATATCAAGTTCTCTTGGACAAAATGCTCTTGAATACCTTGGCCATAGAATTGTATCACTATAATAATATTTTACATGTATATTTTATCATCCATACAGCAATGAGTTTTTACTTCAGTTTGTTTATGTAATCTGAAAATATCTTTTTCAAAACTGTGATTTTATTCCATTTATGCTTGTTGTGATTTCTGACAGATTTGGATTTATTACTACCAGTTTGTTTTGCATTTTCTGTTTATCTTTTTTTTTTTTTTGTTATTTATCTGTTGAATTTTTATTATTCTTTTGTTTATAATGTCTTTTACTACTTTTTTTTCTCTACTGGTTTGGAAGTTCTTTGTTGTATGTTTATTGTATTTGTGGTTGCTCTTAATATTTTGTATGTGTTTTTTAATTAACATATCTAAGTTTAATATCTCTACCTACCTCCTAAACAACAAGGACATAAAAAAACCCATTGCTGTTGGATTGATTCTGACTCATAGTGACCCTATAGGACAGAGTAGAGCTGCCCCGTAGGGTTTCCAGGGAGCAGCTGGTGGATTCGAACTGCCAACTTTTTTGGTTAGCAGCCATGCTCTTAACCACTGCACCACTGGCTCCAAACAACAAAGGCATAGAATGTTCACATTTAGATTGTTATTGTATTTTCCAGTTTTTATATGCCTAATATGTGAAGTTGTTTTTAAGCCCACACTCCACATCACTCATTATTCTTTTTATAGTTATTAATATTAATGCATAAAACATACTTATTTATATATCTGGCATGTTGAATAACTTTTTATCTCCTTTGCTACTGTATCAAATTCCTTCTTACTAGGGTTGATTTACTTCTTGCTGAAATATAACTTTCTTTTTAACAGGTCTTTGTTATAAAGCTTAAAGTTAATACCTTTAACTCCTAAATAATACAAAGACCTTGTTGTTATTAGGTGCTATTGAGTTGGTTCCAACTCATAGCAACCCCATGTACAACAAAACAAACACTGCCTGGTCCTGTGCCATTCTCATGATCATTGTTATGCTTGAGCCCATTGTTGCAGCCACTATGTGAATCCACCTCCTCCTCGAGGGCCTTCCTCTTTTTCACTGACCCTCTGCTTTACCAAATGTGATTTCCTTCTCCAGGGACTGGTCCCTCCTGATAACATGTCCAAAATATGTGAGATGTAGTCTTGTCATCCATGCTTCTAAGGAGCATTTTGACTGTGCTTCTTCCAAGACAGATTTGCTCATTCTTTTAGCAGTCCATGGTATATTCAGTATTCTTCACCAACACCACAATTCAAAGACATAGATTCTTCTTCGGTCTCCTTATTCATTGTCCAGCTTTCGCATGCATATGAGAAGACTGAAAACACCTTAGAATTTTCAAACATGAATTACTTTCCCCTTTATTACATGATATACTTGTCTAGTGTTTTGTTTCCTCATTGTTTTTAAATACTAGAATTTTCATTACTATTAAAATCATCTAAACAGTCAATACTTACTTAGATTTACCAACATGTTTACATGCTACTACTTCTCGCCTTCCTCCTGGGTTTAATTTCCTTATTGCCTATACACATCTTTTACTAAGTTTTTACTATATGGCCTGTGAGTAGTGAATGTACTTCTTCTTTATATCTTGAATCACTGTGCTTCCGTTTATAGAATTCTAGGGTGAGTTTTTCCATTATGATTATATTGAACATATACTTGTATACTGGATTCTTTTTTTGCTGATGAGAAGTCTGCTATACAGTAGCCCCACCTTATCTGTGGTTTCACTTTCTGTGATTTCAGTTACTCGAGGTCAACTGAAGTTCAAAAATGTTAAATGGGTGCATAGCCTGATGAAATCTCATGTTGTCCTGCTCTGTCATTCACATAACTTTTATTACAGCATATTATTATAATTGTTCTATTTTATTATCAGTTATTGTGGTTAATCTATCACTGTGCCTAATTTATAAATTAAACTGTATCATAGTTATGTATGTATAGGACAAAAAAACAAACAAAAAAACTGTTGCCATCGAGTCAATTCTGACTCCTAGCAACCCTATGGGACAGAGTATAACTGCCCCATAGGGTTTCATAGAGTAGCTGGTGGATTCAAACTGCCAGCCTTTTGCTTAGCAGCTGAGTTCTTTAACCACTATGTCACCAGGGCTCCATGTATAGGACAGATTATAGTGTATATAGGGTTCAGTACTATCCATAGTTTCAGGTGTGAAGGTGGACTCCTGTAATTCCATTGTAAATCGTCTCTCTTTCTATTAGGCAGATTTCAGGAGTATCTCTCCGTTTTCATATAGACTACCCTTCAGATGTGTGAGGAGTGGAATGGTAGTTTGTGTGGAATTTCTCCAAAGTCTAGCTTGAGAGATTGCTGTGGAGAACCAGTTATCTTTTCATCTGCTGGATATCAAGTGGTTTCATAAGTCGAAATAAACAGTCATTTTAAATTATTATTATTTAAGTTTGTAGAAGTTTTAAAGATGAATTTTGGGGGAGGAATTAGGAGGAAACATTTTATTCGTGAGCTCTGTTAATCCCATGTCACAAAGATAGAGGAATCTCCTGGACAGCGGGAAATCTGGCCACCTCCCTCCCTAGGGAGATCTACCACACCGGCACCATCTTTACGTACCCACACTGGTGTTGATAGGCTAAACTGTAACCTGATATTCATTTTGCAACATCAAGATGTGCATGTCAAATGCCATCCACAAAGGGAATATGGGAGGATCTTACGTCAGTCCTCCAGTTCCCAGCCTGAAGACTGTTTATCACCATACATTGGCCAAAATACACTCAGAAATGGAAAGTGATGTCGATTTCACATGAGTTCCAGTGTGGAAATCTACCTGCATTGTGGGTCCTTGCTGAAAGAGAGAGCAGTTGTCCTTCTGAATGTCCCCAAAGAACCAATAGACAAGGACAGATGGTGATGATTATGGTTGTATTATAGCAAAAATGATAAAATAAAGAGATGTGATGATGTATAGGGTGAGGCTTAGGAGGGTTCTCAATGCAGAGCTTCCATGTCCCCAAAAGAGATCTGCTACCCTCCACATGCCTCCATGTCTGTCACTAACCAGGAAGCTCCTATTTTTAATTCTTAACTACTGATTCCTGCCCATGTGTTTTATGTAAACAAGAACAACAACATTAGCAACAACAACATCACTAAAAAACAAAACAAATTACAACACCAAAAACCAAAAAACAAAAAACAACTAATACCGTTCATTTGGACTACAGACAGATTTCGGGTTTTGATTTCTCACAGGAAACTTTTTTCCTGCCGAAAAGTCCAGATCACTATTCCAATTCTATCTGGTGAGGAGACTGAAGAATGTTTTTTAATCTTCACAGGATGTATAAACCAAATTCTTGATTCCTGGGGCCTCTATCCAGTTCAAAGTCTCCCCGAAGCATTGCCATTTGCTAGTTGGAAACAATCTCTCTGGAAATAAGTCCTCTCTTCCTTCCTTTCTTCCAGTGAATTATCTTTCATTGTTTCTAGTTCAGATGTGTATTATTTTAACTTTTAAGTACTACACCATTTCCAATTGTTTATAGTAGAGGAAAGTCTTTATCAGCTTTGTCGTTCTTAAAGTCATGTCTTGCCTTAGGTACTTCTTTGTACAAAAACAAGATTTGCATTGGATAATCTTTTTAATTTCTCTGCTGGGTATAAATAATAGTATTCTTTTTACTATGCTTCAATACTTTCATGTAGAAGTAGAGATGGAAATCCAAATATTTCAAAATATTAAAGACTAGGAATATGTATTCCAAAACTCCTATTGCTTTGTAACTAATTAGAGATTGATTTTTTTCAACATGTGTTTGCCCTAAAGAAATGAGTATTTTTAACATAGGTATTAGATTTTCTCATGAGGTCTGTTGCACCATTTTATTGATTTTTATCCAATGAATATCTCAAAATTTAATTGCATTGGACCTTATATAACAAAGCACTGAATTTGAAATTTGAGCCTAAAGGGCCTTCAAATATATCCCATTTTTTACCCCTTTCCATTAAAAAAAAAAAGTCAGACATTCACTACAAAAATTACAGAGTGAAATATAATCAGCACCTTTCTCCAGAATTCTTTATGTGTTCTATATATGATTTATTTATCGGGATATTAAATTGGAAAAAATATATGATGTGAAATCCTTTTTTATATTAATTAAATTATAAATATAAACTACTTAATCATGGCTTTTTTTTTTTCTGGTTGTGTAATTTGGAACCATAGGTTGATTACAGCTGAGTTCATTTTGGCAGAGGTTGAAGACTAGGATAAATTCATGAATTCAAAAGGAATTGAGTGCGTACTCTCTTCTGGCCTCTATGCTAAGCATCATTTATACAGT
>NW_004444060.1:8782513-8783958 GCF_000243295.1 Trichechus manatus latirostris
CATATAGCTCTCTGGCCTTGGTAAATCCAATCTCTCAGAACAATATATTAGGCACATTAAAAAGATGGATGAACTAGATGAATGTTAAGATCCTATTTAACTTCAAAAGGCACTGCTTCAACATAAATTCAACAGTTACTGAGAATTAACAACAAGGCATACAGTGTGCTAGATGTGGAAGTTACATCTATGAAATATATAGATCCAATAATTAAACAGATGAAGACAAGAAGTACTAATGTACAATAACAGTGATAAACATGGGGAACAATGAGGCAATAGGAAGAGTGATGTACTTGGCTCAGATCAACTTAGTCAAGGCTTCTCAGGAAAGCAAGCACTTGAGCTAATATTTTTCTGTTACTACAAAATGAGACAGGCAAAGTGCGTTGGCTTAGACAGAGCTTCAATAGAATTTTAGAAAATATGTATCTAAAGAGTTAGGGTACAGAGTACCTGTTGAGAAGTGGGAATGGAGGAGAAGCTAGAGAGCACATGATGGGTCACCATATACTAGTCCTTAGAGGAGATTCAAAGGAGAATACAGATTATCCAGAAGTGCTTGGGAATGATTTGAAGGATTTTCAGGTGGGAAGTAACAATGAGACATTTAGAGCAACTTGGGAGATGGAGAAGATGTTTTGACCATTGCACAAATCTAGAATAGGATTTGGTGTTTGCAGAAAATACTGAGATGAGGAGGAAAATTAAAAAATTTTTGTAGGCTGTAGAATTGACACCATTTTGTGTCTATTGAGTGTTAGAAATGAGGATGTAGGAGTATTTGGAGATGGTTTGCAGGCTCTTTATTAGAGGTAAAGAGTTAAGAACAAGGACCATGTTTGGGGGCCAAGTGTGATGAAGTTAGGTTCAGACAGTCTGTATTTGGAAAATCTTGTGGACCTGCATATAGCCAGGTATAGAGAGATATAGAAAGCTAGAGGAGATTAAAAAAAAAAAAAAAAGGTTGACGTTGAGTCGATTCTGACTCATAGCAACCCTGTAGGACAGAGTAGGACTGCCCCATAGAGTTTCCAAGGAGCACCTGGTGGATTTGAACTGCTGACTTTGTGGTTAGCAGCCATAGCACTTAACCACTATGCCATCAGGGTTTCCAAAAGAGAAATGTGGTCTGAATAAACACTAATGAGAGCCACTGGGGAAAAAGTAGTAATTGGCACTGTGCATAAAGATTAAGGGAAATGTATATAGATTAAAACCAGGAGAGAATGGCCGCCTGGCTCGGAATGGAATTCTTGGGGATTTAAAAAAAAATAAAATAAAAAATAAGAGGAAATAGAAAAAAATGGCTACAGAGAGTTTGAAAATGAAATTCTGGAGAGCGAGAAGAAGCAACCAAGAGGAAGTAGAATCACAGTAGACAAGGAAAGAAAAAGACTCAAGAAGGAGGAAATTTATATCACAATCTGATGCTTGAGTGATAA
>NW_004444060.1:8785026-8787119 GCF_000243295.1 Trichechus manatus latirostris
TTTTAATAATTATCTTCTAACTATGAATAATCCAGTGCATATGAAAATTCCTTTTGCATCTCCCTCAGCATGCTGCTAATACTGAACTCTTCTTATCTGCTTTACTGATTGAGAAAATGTTTGTATTGCTTTGTAATCTCCTATTGGCTATTGAAGGAAGCCATCTAAAACTAGTTTCATAATAGGAGTAATTTATTATCTTGCACACCTGAAGAGTAGAGCAGGCTTCAGGCATTTGTAGAGTCAGGAATACAGATGATGTGATTAGGTTTCTAACCAATCCCCTAAAAACGAACACTCAGAAAGTATGTGTGGTCCAATTTCCAAGATTCTCAAGTAATAGTTTAATCAGTATCTATGTTCTGTTACAAAAAGGATTTTCTTGGGGAAATCCTTTCTAGGTATGAAGGGATCTTAAGTGTACCGCATGCCCAAATAATTGTCAATTCTACCTTTTAGAGTCTGACTTTAAAAATTTCTCATTTCTGCATAGTAAGTTATCAATCAGAGTCCTTAGGTTGAAAGTGATTTACACTGGTCAACGTAAGCAAAAAATAAAATAAAAAACAAAATATAAAATAAATTCGTTCTATAAGTATACAGGCATAAAGAAAAATTTATGCACTCTTTCTTAAAGTCTTACCAGACTATTGTTCAAGTATCATGCTTGAACTAATGACAGTCTACCTGCGTCATTTTATAAGGTTTTCACTACCCAATTTTTTTTTTGGAAATAGATTGCTGGTCTTTGTTCCTACTCTGTCTTAGTCTGGAAGCTTTGCTGAAACCTGTCCACCATGGGTGACCCTGCTAGTATTTGAAATACCGTTCCCATAGCGTCCAGCATCACAGCAACATGCAAGCCACCCCAGTACAACAAACTGACAGACGAGTGGTGAGCAAGATGTCACTTTGAGGACTAATGGGCACCTGACCTAAGCCATGGTATTTTCAATTGCCTCATACTCATATGAAAGCTGGACAATGAATAAGGAAGACCGAAGAATTGTTGCCTTTGAATTATGGTGTTGGCAAAGAATATTAAATATACCATAAACTGCCAAAAGAATGAACAAATCTGTCTTGGAAGAAGTACAGCCAGAATGCTCCTTAGAAGGCAGGATAGTGAAACTTCATCTTACATAGTTTGGACATCTTATCAGGAGGGACCAGTCCCTGGAGAAGGGGATCATGCTTGGTAAAATAGAGAGTTAGTGAAAAAGAGGAAGATCCTCAAGGAGGTGAAGTAACACAGTGACTGTAACAATGGGCTCAAACATAGCAAAGATTATGATATGAGGATGGTGCAGGAATGGGCAGTGTTTCGTTCTGTTGTACATAGGGTCATTATGAGTCAGAGCTGACTCGACAGCACCTAACAACAACAACCTGTGCCATACTTAAGATGATTATATATGGGTTTCTGAATAAATCATGGAAAGAAGATTCAATTCAGTTATCATAATGGATTTAGACCAGTGCTGTCCAACAGAACTTCATGCAATTATGAACATCTTCTAGATATCTCCATTATCCGTTATGGTATCCACTAGCCATAGTGGCTACTGAGTATTTACATTGTGGGTAGTAAGACTAAGGGACTGATACAGACATTCTAATTTATATTAATTTGAATTTAAATAGCTACTAGTAGTTATTGGCTATGCTCTTCTATAGTGCAACCCTGGTGCCATAGTGGTTAAGAGTGTGGCTGCTACCCAAAAGTTCAGAAGTTCAAATCCACCAAGTGCTCCTTGGAAACCCTATGGCACAGTTCTACGCTGTCCTATAGGGTCACTATGAGTTGGAAGCAACTCGACAGCAATAGATTTATTCGATAATGCAGGTATAGACTAATCAGGAAGGAAACCTAGCTACATATGCAAAATATATATAAAATTATGAGTCTTTGAAGGTTGCACAAACTCATAGGAGTACAAAAGGAGATTAAACACTGTCCATATAAAAGCCTCGTCATAGTATATAAGAAAATTATAAAAACTGGAAGAGACCACTTAGATTCTCTTTGTCCCATTAGTATACCTTGTCAGTGGTCATTTTATTTATTTATTTATTGTGTGTGTGTGTGTGTG
>NW_004444060.1:8788261-8789334 GCF_000243295.1 Trichechus manatus latirostris
ACCATGAAGAGTTTTCAATTTTAATACTATTTTTATAACATTGAGATAGAGAAGGGTAAAATAATATCTGATTACACATCAATTATCGGCATGAACAAAATTAAGTCAATATTTATGTTTCTGGGGGGAGGGGACTCAATATGTAATGCAGCTGTGGGAGACCAGATCTTTCTGGAGAGCTGTTAATTTGCATATAAGCTGTTTTCTACTCTATGCTTCATAGCTGCAGTTTTAGTGTCTATAAGAAACATTGAAAATAAGAAGGAGATAATTATATGCTAAATTTGAGTAAACTAATTAAAAATAACGCTGATCTAATAGAAGGGGAAAATATTGTTAAGGTCAATAGCTGTGGAGGAGCCCAGGTGGCACAGTGGTTAAAAGCTCGGCTGCTAACCAAAAGGTCTAGCAGTTCGAATCCACCAGCTGCTGCTTGGAAATCCTATGGGGCAATTCTACTCTGTCCTATAAGGTTGGCTATGAGTCAGAATTGACTCAACAGCTGTGGGTTTTATGGCTGTGGTTATCAACTTTGGTTGGATGTTAGAATCAGGTGGGAAGCTTTTAAAAATCCTGAAGCCCAGACTGTTCCCCAGATCAGTTAAGTTAAGAAATCTGAGAAGAGGACCGATGTATCATTGTTTTTAAAAGCTGCCAAGGTAACTCTAAATTAATATATAACCTTGAGAACCACAGGTCTTTAGGATCATTAAATTAAAAGTGTGATACCTATGGCTAGTTTGGGTAAAGTGATGTAGGCCCTTGGCAATGTTAGGGATTGCTACTTTGTTTTCATAACTGACACCTTTAAAATAACGATGTCATTTTAATGCAACATCCACCACCACTATCACTTGCCTTCAACTTGATGCTGACTCACGGTGACCCCATGCATGTTATAGTAGGACTTCATAGGGTTTTCAAAAGCTGATTTTTTTGGAAATAGATTGCCAGGCCTTTCTTCCCAGGTGCTGATGGGTGGCTTCGAATCTCCAGCCTTTCAGTTAGTACCTGAGCATGTTATCCCTTTGCACCACTCAGGGACTCCTAATGAAACATACATGTACTTAATC
>NW_004444060.1:8800291-8801651 GCF_000243295.1 Trichechus manatus latirostris
CTGTCAGTTTGTCATACTGTGGTGGCTTGTGTGTTACTATGTTGCTGGAAACTGTATCACCAGCATTTCAAATACCAACAGAGTCACCCATGGTGGACAGGTTTCAGCCAAGCTTCTAGACTAAGACAGACTAGGAAGAAAGGCCTGGTGATCTGCTTCCAAAAATTAGCCAATGAAAACCCTATGGATCACAACAGAATATTTTCCGATATAGTGCTGGAAGATGATCCTCCTTCTCTGGAAAGACTCAAAATATGTAGTGGTTGCAATTATGGATTAGAGCATACCAATGATGTTGAAGGTGGCGCAGGGCAGGGCCATGTTTTGTTTTGTTGTATATAGGGCCACAAGAGTTGGAGTTGGTTGAGCGGCAACAACAGGCTTTTCAGGAAATAGGCAGGACACCTCAATGTCCTGCACATCAGTAGCCCTTCCACACGTTAAGTGTATGGCTTCCTTTTTTCTCCTATACCAATCAGCGTTCGTTATTTGGGATTTCTCTTTGAGAAATTTACAGATATGTATTTTGTGTTGAGAGCAATGCTCCCAAACTTTACTTTGCTAAGTGTTTAAAACTTCTCTAATTATTTTTATCATTTTAATGAGGGCTCAGGGGAAAAAGAAATAAGCTTTTTCCCAATTCCCAGCTTAAGCAGAAAGACTTCAGTGCACCTCACATAAATGAAAACGTGTTTTGTTTGTGTTACAGTAATTCTTGAAAAAGATAGATGATTTGCAAGGTTTATATTTGCTGAGTCTTGAGGCTGTATAAGCATATGTAATATATTGTATGATATCAGCATTATTATCAGAACCAACAGAATATTCACCAATTTTAACGTGCAGGATTCCATTGTTTTCCATTGTGTTAGGTATTAGACAATATGGAAAACATAGTCTGAGATGCTAATATGGCAAGGAAGGTATCTTAATGTTTTCTCAGTAGTAAATAGTTGTGTTTACAAATATTTTGAAATAATTCTGTATTCCACCCTCACTGCTTCGTAATTCCTAGAGATGTTTTACCATAACATGAGTGAATTTGAAGTATTCATCTGAATACCCAATTTATAGATTTTAACTAATATCTGTAAATAATTTATTAGGTGCCGTTAACCCAGTTCTGACTCATAGCAACCCTGTGTGCAATAGAACAAAATGTTGTCTGTTCCTGTGCCATCTGCACAATTGTTGCTATGTTTGAGCCCACTTTTGCAGCCACTGTGTCAGTCCATCTCATTGATGGTCTTCCTCTTTTTCTCTGACCTTCTACTCTGCAAGCATGATATCCTTCTCCAGGGACTGATCCCTCCTGATAACATGTCCAAAGTGAGGCAAAGTTATGCCATCCTTGCTTCTA
>NW_004444060.1:8803520-8804478 GCF_000243295.1 Trichechus manatus latirostris
CATCAGTTCTTTTGTCTTCCTCTTCATTGTCCAGCTTACACTCGCACATGAGGCGATTGACAACACCATGGCTTTGGTCAGGTGCACCTTTGTCCTTAAAGTGACATCGGTGTATATGTGTGTGTATATGAAGTTCAGCAAATTTTTTCACTTGTATAGGTTCATGTATCCACTGTCATAATCACAACACTGAACAATTTCAACACTATAGGGATCCCTCATGTTGTCCTTTATAAATATATCCGTTTCTCTCCCGCAACCACCCCCATATTAATTTTTGTGGGTTGATCTTCTATTCTGTAAACTTGCTGAATTCACTCATTAATTCTAGGAATATGTATTTTCCCTCATCTTGAGACTTTCTATGTAGATAATCATCAATCATGCCATCTACAGATATGGATATTTTTATTTCTACCTTTCTGATCAATACATATCTTATTTCCCTTACTTGCCTTATTTCACTGGCTAGAACTTCCTGTATTAAGTTGAGTAAGAGTGTGAAGAGTGGACGTCCTTGTCACTAGTTTTCCACTACTAGGTATTGTATTAACTGTGTATTTTTAATAGATGCTTTTTTCCTGGTTGTCTTAATTTCTTTTTCCAACTTGCTGAAAGTGTATTATCTTGAATAAATGTTGGAACTTGTTAAATTATTTTTCCGCATCAGTTGATATGGTCATATGTATTTTTTCCTTATCTTATTGATCTAGAAGATTACAAAGGTTGATTTTTGAATGTTTAACCAGCCTTGTCTACGTGGACTTTTTATACATCGATGATTCAGTTTGCTAGTATTGTTTGGTGGATTATTGCTTTCAGTTTCATGAGAGATACTGATCTATAGCTTTCTTTTTTTTGTACTGTCTTTGTCTGTTTTGGTTTCAGGATAATACTGACTTACAAAATGAGTTGGGGAGTGTTGCTTCCTCTTATGTTTTCTGAAAGAGATTGTATA
>NW_004444060.1:8805784-8807302 GCF_000243295.1 Trichechus manatus latirostris
TGGTCTATCTTTTCCAATCCTTTTAATTTCATCATCTTTCTATGTCACTTAATTTGAAGTGAGCTTGGGTTCTGTCTACAAATCTCTGTCTTTTTGTTGTTGGATCAACCAGTTACATTCAAGGTAGTTATTAACACCACCACCCACCTGTCGAATGTGTTGTACTATGGTGGCTTCCATGTTGCTGTGATGCTGGAAGCTATGCCACCATGCCAACAGTATTTCAAATATATGCAGCATCACCCATGGTGGATAAATTTCAGCAGAGCTTCCAGAATAAGACAGACTAGGAAGAATGTCTAGTGATCTACTTCTGAAAATTAGCCAATGGAAACTTTATGGATCACAACAGAACATTGTCCATTATAGTGCTAGAAAATGAGCTGCCTAAGTTGAGAGGCAATACACAATCGCCACAACAATGGTCATGAAGATGGCACAGGACTGGGTAATGTTTTGTTCTGTTATACATAAAGTCACCATGAACTGAGCCAACTTGATGGGAACTAACAACAATTATTTCTATGTTAGTGCATAAAAGTGCCGTTTTATTATATAATTTATATTTGTGTTCTCTAGTTCTTACTCCTATTTCTCTTTCGTACACTCCCTGTGGCTTGTGTGAACTTTAATTAGTATTCTATCTTAATTTATTTACAGTGTTTCTGAGTGTATCTCTTTGTATACTTGTCATAGTCGTTACTCTGGACATTAAAATATACATATGTAATATGCACAGTAGTCTATTAGTATCAACATTTTCTAAGTGTGGAAATCTTATTTCCATTTAACTCCCTTTATCCTCTTGACTTTTAAATATAGTCTTGACTATCAGATGATATTATAATTTTTGTTTCAGTCATCAAAAATGATTTATAATATTAGTGATGAAAAAGATAGACTATCATATTTATTCATATTTCTGGTATCCTCCCTGCTCCTCTTCTTTCCTGATGTCCCAAGATTTCTTCATTTATCATTTCTCTTGGCAATCATTTCTGTTTAGCCAGTCATTAAGAGTGGTTTGTTAGCAATAGATTCTTTTTGATTTCATTTATGTAAAAATGCTATTATTTCTCTTCATTCCTATAGTTTCACTGAATATAGAATTCATAGTTGACAGTTCTTTATTTTCCCCTAGCACTTGCAAAACCTTGTCCTACTTCTTCTATCCTCCATGGTTTTATATGATAAATATGGTATTATTTGAATTGTTTTTCCTTTATAGGTAATGCATCATTTCTCTCTGGCTTCTTTCAAGATTTTTTTCCTTTATCTTTGATTTTCAAAATATTAATTATAATATATCTTAGCATGGATAACTTGAGTGTATCCTTTTTGGATGAACCCCAACAGATCTCCCTGCCTCTTTGATGCTGCTGATTCTGGGCTGCGGCCTCTGCATATATATGCAGTTCAGTCTGCCTGATACCAGTGCCACCCCACAGATGAGTTGTTGGGGAAGGGGATGCTGAGAGAGGAGGGTGGGGGAATTTCTCAACTTCTTCCTTCTGTACC
>NW_004444060.1:8810488-8811388 GCF_000243295.1 Trichechus manatus latirostris
CACTCTACTCACTCCTTTTTATATCCTCCCGTAGCATCTTCTCTTTTTTCTTCATAGAAATTACCAGAATTAAAATGTTATAATTACCTGTGTATAAACAGTTAGATTTACCACTAGATTTTAAACTCCGTAAGTCCAGAGATGATAGATATTGTATTCACCATTATACAAAAATGTAGTCAGCCTACAGCCAAGCATTGGAACATAGTAGATACTCTCTAATCATTGAATGAATGAATGGATGAAGGAAGGAAGGAATGATGTAAATTTTCAGAAATTACACATATAGTAAAAGGAAGAACTAAAGTTGAAACACAGGTCTCCTGGTTCCAACAACTACAGGTACTTAAATTCCTTCTTCATTAAAAACTTAAAATGAAGAGTCTGCTTTTGTTATGAGACATCTAATAATATAAATAAATTGAGATACAAATGTCAACAAACCATCTACAAGACTGGATTCTCCCGTTTTGCGTTAAGTAGTGTCAGTTACGGCCTTTGTGAAGTCTATGTATGACTCTCAAAAGTTGATCAATTCCACCTTCAACTGTAGTTACTTGGTTACCCGTTCTCAGCACCCTGAGAGTAACATAGAATATTTGAATTTGTAAACACCAAAGAGGTTCATTTTTCTCACTGCTTACTCAGTACCCCAGTGTACACAAAAGGTATATTGTACAATAGAGCAAGTTTTTCTCTTGGAATTGGCAAATTTTAAGCAATGACTTATAGAAATGGAACAAGAATAAACGAGAGAAGGAGAGGGAGATGCAAAACACTTCACAGACTGGTAAATATTAATAGATACTTTAACCCAAAAGCAAACTTGTTTCCTTCGAGTTGATTCTGACTCATAGAGACCCTATAGAATAGAGTAGAACTGCCCCATAGGATTTCCAA
>NW_004444061.1:0-1167 GCF_000243295.1 Trichechus manatus latirostris
TATTTATATCCCAACAGTGTGTTTATTTGGTTAGATGCTTCAATTTTCAAGATTATGCCATTTCTATACTTAATAAACATGTAATAATAATATTGGGTCAAATATTGGGTTATGTCTCAGACCATGTAATATGGCCTTAAATTTGAAGTTTTTATAAACTGAAATAATCTAAATTGGTAGAAAATATCCCTTTGATGTACAGTAGAAATAGCTTGAAAATAACCTCTTTTTTAATGCACAGGGAACACTTTCAGGTAGGTTTGAAGTCCTTTTTGACCTAGGATGAGTTGTCTACTACCTTTAATGTTCCTGTAATTAGGTAGGCTGTGCAAATTAGATTTATATACTTGCTATAAATGATAACATGAGTTGATAACCTAAAGGGCCTACTGAGTAAAACTCAGAAAAGGAGTGATAAACACTAACTTTATATATTCTTCTCTGGAAAATATCACCCACCTGAATTCTACCCTATAACCTTTTCTACACATATAGTGTTACTCATCTGCATTGTACCATATACCTGCTCTACACATATGCTGCTACTCACCTGAATTCTACCCTAAACCTGTCTCTATACATATGCTGCCACTCATCTGAATCTACCTTACATGCTGCTGTAAACATAAGCTGTCACTTCACCTATACTGTACCCTAAACCCTGCTTTACATACACAGTTATTCACCTGTATTCTTTTCTATATCCTGCTCTGAACACAAGCTATAATTCCTCTGTATTGTACCTAAACACTGATCTACTTATATACTGCCACTCACCTGTACTCCATCCTAACCTCTGCTCTACACATATGCTGGCAGCTTTGTGGTCTGCATATAAGCTGCCACTCACCTGTATTCTACCTTACTCAATCACCAAATGAAATAAGGCTACCTCTCAGATGTTACAACTATGGCAGCCAACTTTGACTGGCCACATTCTAAAGCTCTTTTGGACCTTGCTTTGTAGGCTTCTTTTTTATTTTTATTTTTTAACTAAGATATTTACACTAAATCTGGCCAAAGAAAATCATATCATGATGCTTAGAGTCCTCTTGCAAATTGGACATATTATAGACAACCGTGACATATCACAGTTACTGAGACTGTTGAGAATGGCCTCAACCACGATTCTAGGTAAAGCGTGTAAGTGCACAATTTTAGGGACTA
>NW_004444061.1:3012-4182 GCF_000243295.1 Trichechus manatus latirostris
CATCCTGATAACATATCCAAAGTATGTGAGATGAAGTCTTGCCATCCTCGCTTCTGAGGAGCACTCTGACTGTACTTCTTCCAAGAAAGATTTAATCATTTGTCTGGCAGTCTATGGTATATTCAATATTCTTTCCAACACTATAATTCAAATACATCAATTCTTCTTTGGTATTTCTTATTCATTGTCCAGTTTCCCATGCACATGAACCAAAAAACCAAACCCATTGCCACTCAGTCAATTTCAACTCATAGTGACACTATAGGACAGAGTAGAACTGCCCCGTAGGGTTTCCAAGGCTGTAAATCTTTACAGAAGTAGACTGCCAATTCTTTCTCCCGCAGAGCAGCTGGTGGATTTGAGCCACAGACATTTTGGTTAGCAGCTAAGTGCTTTAACCACTGCACTACTGGGGCTCCTCGCATACATATGAAGCGATTGAAAATATTATGGCTTGTGTCAGGTGCACCTTAGTCCTCAAAGTGACATTTTTGCTGTTTAAATTTTTAAAGAGGTCTTTTGCAGCGGATTTGACCAGTTCAATACATCATTTGATTTCTTGACTGCTGCTTCCACGGGCGTTGATTGTGGATACGAGTGAAATGAAATCCTCGACAATTTCAATATTTTTTCCCTTTATCATGATGTTGATTATTGGTTCAATTGTGAGGATTTTTTGTTTTCTATATGTTGAGCGTAATCCATACTGAAGGCTATAGTCTTTGATCTTCATCACTAAATGATTCAAGTCCTCTTCACTTTCAGCAAATAAGGTTGTGTTGTCTGCATATTGCAGGTTGTTAATGAATCTTCTTCCAATCTTGATGCCCCTTTCTTTTTCATAAGTCCAGCTTCTCAGATTATTTGCTCAGCAAGTAGGTTGAATAGATATGATGAAAGGATAAAAACCTGACACACACCTTTCCTGACTTTAAACCAGGCAGTATCCCCTTGTTCTGTTCAAACGACTGCCCCTTGATCTACGTACAGGTTCCTCATGAGCATAATTGTTCTGGAATTCCCATTCTTCCCAATGTTATCCATAATTTGTTATGATCCACACAGTTGAATGCTTTGCATAGTCAATGAAACATATGTAAACATCTTTCTGGTAATCTCTGCTTTCAGTCCAAATCCATCTGACATCAGCAATGATATCCCGTGTTCCAC
>NW_004444061.1:4905-16011 GCF_000243295.1 Trichechus manatus latirostris
TCTATGTCAAGACCAGGTTTCAGTTTCTTCTGACATCATTTTGGTCCTTTCTTTCTTTCCTGTCTTTTCAGTGACCTTTTGCTTTCTTCATGTCTGATGTTCTTGATGTCATCCCACAACTAGTCTTCTCTTCAGTCCTTAGTGTTCAATACATCAAATCCATTCTTGAGATTGTGATTAAATTCAAGTGCTTCTTCCTAGTCTGTCTTAGTGTGGAAGCCCCACTAAAACCTGTCCACCATGGATGACTCTGCTAGTATTTGAAATGCTGGTGGCATAGCTTCCAGCATCACAGCAACACACATGCAAGCCACAACAGTATGACAAATCGAGAGACAAGTGGTTTCAAAATAGACTACAAACTTTAAAACATGATATCTTTAGCTAAAAATAATAATTTGCATTAAAAAATTTCCTGGTGTCCTGATTTATCTAACTTGAAATTGAATCATTTATATATCCTTGCGTAAGTTCTTTTAACTAATGTGCATCAGTACATCACACTCTGTATATCCTGATATCTATAGTTCTTCTTGCAATACAAAAATTAGGAATCTTTTGTAATTAATCATTCAAATAATACTTTTATAAAATTCCTCCTAGGCATAGAAGATATTGTAGTAAGGGTCCTTGCTGTCATGAAGGGAAATCAAAATATTAATTTGCCTGCCACATATTTTAACTCAATATCTGAGTGCTAAAGATTAATAAGACATCATCCACTCTCTTTAACAGAATTGACAGTGAATTCAGAGCAATAGATATACAAATAATTCTAATGTAAGAAATATTGTTTGTTATAAGCCTTCTAATTGAATTATAGCCAACATGATCTGGGAGTATATTAGAGAGAGAAATTATCCCACTGTGATTGAAGCCTTCAATATAAGAATTACAATTATTGTAGGAACATTTTTTTTTGTTGAACAATAATTCCAACATAGTAATCACACATGGATTGATTGTAGCTATGATACACCTGCTTATTTAGGATTCGAATTTTTACTTTTCTCTCTTTCACCTTACAAATACACATACACACACAATCTTTTTAAGAATTTAAGTTGGATATTCATTTCTCTTTGGGGTCACCTGAAAACTGAATTTTAGTTACTCCCTGATTTTTTTTTCTTGTATCGTTATTATTATTATTATGATTTTTAACCTGCTTTGTCCTACTTTTAATCTGAGGTGGAAAAAGATAATAACACCTACCATGTGTTCCAGGGCTTTCCTCCTTAGGGATACCCCTGGTGGTTATTGGCTTAAGTGACATTACAAAAGTCAATTTCTTAATGTGTAATTTTTTTTTTTTTTGATCAATGTGCATCATTCCATCACGCTCTGTATATCCTGATGCCTGTGGTACTTCATCAAAAATTCAAAAATTAGGAATCTTTTGTAATTAATCATTCAAAAAACACTTAAAATTCATGCTAGGCATAGAAGATATAGTAGTAAGGGTTTACGTATTGTTATGTGTCTATTTTCACCAAAAGCTGCAGTGTGATGTCTATAATTTTCAAATAAAGATTTTTTTTTTAAGTAAATGTACATCTTTGGGATTCCTACCTATACAAGCTGATAATTCTGCTGTGCAAACAAGCTTATTTAAGGTGGACTTTTTATTGAAATCCTTTGAGAATAATGTTGTTACTTTGGCTTGTGTATGCTAGCTGCTGTTCATTCATTCAATAAATACATATTTACTGCTTATGTGAGACACTGTTCTAGGTAATAAGTCTACACAATAGCAAAACAAAATTCTCTGCCATCGTGGAACTTAAACATTCTAGCAGAAGGACAAAATGAGTTAGTTTCATTCCATGTCAGATTATTTGCATCCAATTTGTATAAGAAAAGGTCCAGACACTTATCTAGATCATTGGGACATTTTTGTTCATCTCTTCCACATATGCTTTTAGGAATTGTACCCACATATCTATAGCATGTATTTGTGGATATGTGCAATCTGAGAACAGAATATGGTAGAAATCTTATACTGTAGTGTAAACTCTGGTTCAACTACTCTGGCATCTTTGGCAGATAAATTAACTGCTCACATTTGTAAACTGGCAATAAACCTTTCAGCTTTAAGACAGAAAAATTAATGTCTCATTTCAAGGTAGTAGATGAATGAGATTAATGATATATCATTTTATATCATGAAAATTTCCTAACATGCTCATCATTTTAATGAGCATTTATAAATACAAGTTTATATTTTTCATGACGCTTATTCCTTTTCATCTATTCTTCTAAATTAGTTCCATACATTTTGAGCATCTCTATTCTCACCGTTTCAAATATCTCCTGAAAGTCTCACATCTAAATAAGCATGATATTACTCTTGAGGGACACCACAAGATTGCTGTTATTCACACTTCCACTTAGTGCTTGCTGGAAGACTAATCTCCCATTTGATTAAAATAGATTGATACTGGATGCAATTGTATGTTCATTATCATGCCTGCTCTTCGTTGCAACTTCTTTTTTCCCCATGGTAGCTATGGAAGAGCATATTTGCTACCTAGTTTTTCTTCCTCTTTTTATAAACTTTTAAATGCATCTCTTCTTCCACTCTTAATATTTTTCTGAAATGGATAAAATTTGGTGTATACATGTATTCTAATTCATATCAGGTTATTTAGTTTCACATTTTCTCCCTTTCCTTAAATTTTAACTTATTTAACATGTTGATATCTGTACTTTTGAAGGTTTTGAAACTGAGATGTGGTAATCTGGGAAGAAAACAATGCATTGAAATAAAAGTCTAGGCACATTTTATCCTTTCAGGTTCATTTGTCCTATCTCTAAGAAGATATTTCCTGACTATTTCAAACACCAGCTATTTCCATTCTGAACTGCTTTCTTTTTATGTTTATGCCAGTGTTTTCTAAGCCACGTTACCCAGGTTTCTAAGATGCATTTAGATGCCTCAAGGAGCGCTTCATAGTAGTCTTGAGCAGGCAAGTCTCTAATTCTCTTGCTCCTGCCTCAAACAAAAAAAGTCCACTTTTACATGTCTTATATATTGACCTTCCATATAAATTTCATTAAAAATGTGTTCTTCTGGTTACAACCAAATAAAAAATTACCAAACACTGGATTATACCAAAATTTTACCCTAAGAATCTATATTATATCTCTTAGCACCGACATCTAGCATTCCCAGATCATTTCGGGTATTTGTGTTGAGTCCTGTGTTAAACTGGAAGCCCATGCTGCTTATTATGTTGCCACACTGATCCTCCTTTAAAGTCAGAATAAGAAAATAGTCATATGGTAATTTGTCACTTTATTGGTCACAAGAGTTTATTTGGCTGATCTGGTTGGCCAGGAAAATATCCCCTCCTTTCGTAGTTCACCTGCCTTGCTCTCCAAGTTTTCAGCCCAGTGAAAAAGGGTGCCCTCTTCAGATAGAGGTGGATCATGCTACAGTAAGGAGCCTAAGGGTGGGCTGCTTCACTCATGAAACACCCAATCCTAGTGCAATTCTTACTAGCCTCTGCTTTTCAGACTCTTTTGCTTGTCCTTCCTCATTTCCCTGGACTTTTTAATATCAGGTAGTTCTAGGGCTCAATTCATATGTATATGAAAACATGACAATGAAAAAAGAAGATAGAAGGAGAATTGATGCATTTCAGTCGTTGTGTTGGCGAATATTGAATATACCATGGACTGACAGAAGAATGAACAGATCAGTCGTAGAAGAAATAAAACTGAAATTCTCCTTAGAAGTGAGGATGACGAACCTTTACCTTTCTTACTTTGGACATGCCATCAGGAAAAACCAGTGCTAGAAAAGGACATCATGCTTGGTAAAGTAGAGGGTCAGCGAACATGAGGAAAACTCTCAATGAGATGTATTGACACACTTTCCTCAACAATGGGCTCAAACATATCAAAGATTATGGAGATGGTATAGGTTTGGACAACATTCCATTCTGTTTTTCATAAAGTTGCCATGAATTGGAGCCAATCCAACAGCAGCTAAAACCAACAACAACAGGGCTCAGTTGTTGGACCTTTCCTCTTCTCTCCCTTCACTTACTCCCTTTAGTCTATACACTCCCTTTAGTCTCCTAAATTTATACCACTAGCCAGGGCTCTTCCTGAAACGCAAGCTCCTATGTCCAGCTATCTTCTTGACATCTCCAAGTGGATGTGTATTGACATCTCAAGCCCAACATGTCAAAAATGGAACTCCAAATCTTCCCTCCAAACCTGATCTAACAGCAGTCTTCCCTATCTCAATTTATGGCAACTCCCTCCTTTCATTTACTCAGGTAAAATTCTTGGAGTTATTTTTTGACTCTTACTGCCTTCACTTCGAAATCTACCTTCAAAATATTATTAAAGTCCACCTATGTCTCATCAACTTTGCCACTACCCCCTTGGTTTAAGCCTGCATTAGCTCTCGCTTGAAAGAATCTTCTAGTTTTTTTACCCTTATTGTATTCCTACCATCCATTTCCCATGCACTTTTCTCAACCCAGAAGCCAGAATGATTCATTTAAAACATTCATCAATCATTTAATCCTGTCACTCCTCCACTCAAAGCCTTCTGTGTTTCCCCAACCTGCTTCCCCATCTAACTCAGAGTAAAAGCCAATATCCCATTAATGCCCTACAAGAGCCAGCATAGTCTGGCTTCTTGTTATCTCTCTGACTTCATCATCTACTCCTCTCTTGCACACATACTCAGTTTGGATACTCCACTCTCCTTGCTGTTCTTCAGACACTTTCTAAGCATGCTGCTCCCTTAAAACCGGAAAAACCGTTTGCTCGGGAGTAACTCTGACTCATGGTGACCCCATGTGTATCAGAGTAGAACTGCTCCATAGGGTTTTCAATGGCTAATTTTTTGGAAGCAGATCTACAGGCCATTCTTTTGAGGTTCCTCTGGGTCGATGTGAACATCTAACTATTCGGTTAGCAGCCGATCATGTTAATGGTTGGTACCACCCAGGGACTACCTTTGTATATCTTCTTTGCTCTGTCTGATATCGTCTTTGATATCTCTATGGCTCATTTCCTCACCTCAATTCTATTTGAATGTTACTTTATCATTGAGGCCTTCCCTAACTACCATTTAAAATTTTTTCAACTCCCCTACTCCATCTCCCTGTTTTCCTTTTTGCCCTCCAAAGCACTTATCGCCTTCTAACATACTGTATAAAATTCCTATGTATTTCACTGGCAGGTGAGCACAAAGTAAGCACCATGAGGACAAGGGATTTATTTTTTTCTGTTTTGCTCATAGTTGGATCCTCAGCAATTCAAACAGTATTTGTTAAATGAATAACTCATCTTCTGAGCCATCCTTGCATTCTTTCCTTTAATATTGAAATAAAATATCCACCTAATAAGTGTATCTCAGTGTTCTCAATATTTCTGAAAACGTAGAGGAGTGTGTACGTTCACCTGGCATTTGCCTAAAACTTTTTACTTCAGATTCATGATGCAGGCTCAATTCTGATGACCTTAGATCATTTTGTCTCAACTTCACTCCTATCAGATTCTGTCTTCTGACTGAACCCCTTTAACTTATGTACAGATGCATCCACACTGCCTTCCTATCCCAAGGTATCATTAATGGAGGCTTTCATTACACAAGATATTATATCACCAAACAGAAAACAGTTTAAAATCAATAGTAGATATCACAGTTTATAAACTTTATTGGCCAGTTGCTGCTTTAGAATATGTATTTCTGATTGTCTCTGACCTTAATCTTTGTATATTTGTTTATATAGTTATAGTTCTTTGTTTTAGTTATAGTCTAATTACCAAAGTACAAAAATTGGACCATTAAAACTTACAGATTGTGAATACTATTCAGATATTTTTATCTACTTTAGTGTTCCTTCTGGATCCAAAGGACAATTTGGAACTACATGAATCTTTTTTGTTTACAACTTTAATGAATAAACTTTTTTCCTTTAAAACATAAATTATATATTTAGTTTAAATGTAAATGATAAATTATATACTCAGATATTTCAGTTTTGATAAGTTTCCACTTTATCTTCTTTCAGTAAAGAAGTTCTTCTTTTTCTGTTTATCTAATCAAGTTATCTATGCCTAAGTACTTTTTTTTTAATTCTTAGCTTTATTCTGTTGTGACCATAAGGAAAATGAAATTTAGTATTGTGAATATTAAACTTTGGCAGCTGAGTAACTAAAACATGGATTTTAAAACGCGCTTGCACTTTCTCTCTTTGGGAGAAACTCTAAGGTCTCCAGAAAAGCATGGTTAACATTTGAATTGCAAAAATAATGAATACGTTACTTAAATTTCTTGTTCTGGAAAAATTATTTCTTGATATTCCCAAGACAGAAATAACAGATTTCTTTAATATCTTGCAGTAAATTCATATTAAGTGAGGATATTACCTAGTTCCATTCACTGTTCAATGAGCACATTTTTAAAATCAGGCCATGTCCACGTAGGAATTTAGAGGATGAGAAAAAAAACTGATAATTACATCTTGTGGTGTTTGGGTGACTGCATTTGCTGGCTTCTGCGACACCTTGGGTTAAAAATTATGTATCTAAATCTATGATAACCATGCTTTATATGTGTGCCTTACTTATCCCTTAATTTAAGTGTCATGTAATCCAGAGCTCCTAAAACTGGAGAAGGTATTTACCAGTTCAGATTATCCAACCGCATTACCAGAGATGGATATTTTAACTCACTCTGAGTCCAAAGAGAAGACTATGCTATAATATGTAGCATATAATACCAAAAAAAAAAATCAAATTTCTGTGGTTGTTACTGGATAGTGATTTAAACTAAAAGAGGCAGTGGGTTGAACTTCACAAGAAATATTTGTGTTTTAATTTTGTAATAATAAATATAGATGAAGGGCTTTTAATAATTAAAGATGCCTTAAAAAATAATCATGTCTGTTTTTTGAATTGTATCCTCAGGGCTTAGTATAAAGCCTGGAGCATTATAGTCACTCACTTAATAATTGTTGAATTAATGAATGAATAAGCCCATTTGTGGTGAGTTATTATTATTATTATTGTCATTGTTATATAGATAAGAAGTGCTATGGCCATCAAACATAGATTTTTTTAATATGAAAATTCTTCCCCATTATTGAGCAATAATAGATTGATAACTAAATTTCAGTTTTCTTTGCTCTGCATTCTTAGTTTGATAATCATTATATCACACTAACTATTATCTGCATTTATTTATTCAATGAATATGTATTAACAGCTTCTCTATACCAAACACTGTTCCAAGCAGTGGGAATACAGCAGTTAATAAAACATATAATGTCTCTTATCTCGTAGAATGTGCATATATGAACATACACATATAGTGAAAATGCAATGAAGAAAAAAGCTGATAAAGGGCAGTGACAATAATCATGTGGGAGTGGGAGCATGCCATTTCACACTTTCTTCCAATAAGATCTTTCAGAAGTGTTGACATTTGTGTAGACACTTAAATAACTGATGGAGGGAGCCATTTGATTATTGGATGGGTAAGAGAGAGCCAGGCAGAGGGAAGAGCAATTGCAGATGCCCTGAAAGAAGAACATGCTTAATATAGGATATAAAATTACAACTCACTAATCCTCTCCTTCCTTGCTCTAGTTCCTTTCCCCCCTTACTTGCTCAACTTCTTTTCTCTGCACTTATCGCATTCTACCATACAGTATAATGTAGCTCTTATGTTGGTTGTGCATTTTCTCCCACTAAAATGGAAGCTCCACAAGGAAGAGGGAGTTGTCTATTGTATTCACCAAAGTATCCTAAATATATAGAACAGCACCCAACTCATAGCAGGTGCTTAATAGTTCTTTACTGTATCGATTGACTTTGTGTTCTGGGAATATCAAGAGATCAGTCAGGCCAGTGATCAGTGTATGGGGACCTAGTGGCATGAAGTGGGGTCAGAGAGAGGGCCAGGGTCAAATATTCTACATGGGTCATGGAAAGGGCTTTGGATTTTTTCTAAGTGAGATGGGAAGCTTCCTATGAAGTGTGAGAATAAAAATTATTCATACCTCTGGACTGGGCAACTTCATAGAAAAGGGGGCACTGGAGCCAGATATTGTATATGAATAAAAATGAATTTTGGGCAGTAAAAAACAATTGAGAATGACATAAATGCAAGACAGTCTGTTGTTGTTAGGTTCTGTCGAGTCGGTTCCGACGCGTAGCAACCCTGTGTATAACAGAATGAAATACTGCCCAACCCTCTACCATCCTCACAGCACGGCCTGGGGGAAAGAGAAATTTAGAAAATTGAAGATTTCACTTCTGAGAGACTGAGGGGGTGAAGATGACATTAAGTGTTTTAATACATTATCTCACTTAATTTTCACAACATCACAGTAAGTTATATTCAGTTTTTATCCCCATTTCTCAGAGAAGAAAACTGAGCCTCAGAGAAGCTAAGTCAATTGCCCAAACTTTATGCATCAGGAAAGTAGAAGAGTGAGCATTTAAACTTGGGTCTGTTTGACACTAGAGCCCATGTTTTAAACTAGTTACTGTGTTGATGATTTAATAATAATACAATCAGGATTAAAAGAAATATCTTATTGCTTGCACCTAATCAATTCAATCTAATTAATATTTATTGTGCATATATAATGCTGTCCAAGACACTGTAATCATGTTACTGATTAATGCTCTTTTGATATTAAAGGAAAACATTTGTAATAAGAATTTCTGCATATATTATGGAATGTTAAAATTTATTTTTCTTTCATTTATTTATATGTAGTGAATGTCAAGTACAAGATGGATAAATTGAAATTAATGTATGCCCATAATTTATCATGGCATAATAAACCCTTAATTCTGTGTCTGCATGGCCTCCTAATCAGCAAGCTGCAAAATTGTGACTTGACCATAGTCTTTTAGGTGTCTACATTTTCAGCCAAGAGGTTGTGATCTATGACATTATTAATAATTCAGTGTCAATATGTACAAAATGAAGTTTTGCTAAGGTCATTCCCTGTTTAAGTGGTGTTTAATCTTTTCATCAATGATCTAGTTATTGGATTTAATAATATTAAATTCAATTAAAATTCACTAATAACACAAATTGGTTACAGGGCCTGAATGTACAAGAGAAGGTCAATATAAAAAAAATGCAACTTAATGTCAAAAAATGTGAAAAGACAGACTTCTCAAAAAAGGAAATGTTAGCTAGAAGATTTTGAGAATAAGGATACATCAGATCAGTGCTTTCCAGTCTTGTCTGCATTATGACACAAGTAGAAAATAATAATATTTCTATAGCAACACTGGGGTTGACAAAGAAGAATGCCTCAGGATTTCTGGAAGCCTCAGGATTTGCCCTGTCACCCTGAGAGAACTGCATCTCAGCAAGCTTCACATTGGTTGGGAAGCTCTGTCCTGGTTAGTGCAGAGTGATTTATGGTATGACCAAAGCAGGGCATTTTTACCTATGGTCAGTTTCACTATAAACTAATTGCATTAGATCAGTGGTTCCTTAATCCTGGATGCACACTGAAGACACCTGGGAGGCTTTAGAAAATTACTGATGTGACATTCTTAGACTAATTAAACCAAAATCTCTGAGGTGAGGTCAAGCATTAGCATTTTTTAAAAGCACCCTAGGAGATTCTAATGTGCATCCAGGTTTAAAACCACTGCACTAGATGATTTGTAGGGTCTTCTATATCTCTAACATTCTAGGGATTTAAAGAACATTAGGAGATCTTCTATAATATCCTGAGAGGCCAGTTGACTATGTGGGTTCTTTAATGGGACAATCAAAGAAAACCCAAAAGAAAGACTGTCCCAGGAAAAAGATTGTAGGCCATTGCTAATGATGCCCAAGACCTCTCTGTAGAATTAAAATTTACAGGAAGCTTCTGCTTATTTCTGCTTCCAAATTCAAGTGGAATTATCAGCCTTAGACTTTGTGATGTAAGAAAAAGAGATAAGGATAGGTGCCAAAGCAAATGAGATTTTAGGGTAAGGGATTTCACTATAAAACTGTAAACTTTGATAATCTTTGGTGAGTAAGTAAGCAAGCCCTGGAGGGAAGCCTTTAGAAGACTGGAGAAAGGTTTATAAAGCTCTCAAGAAAGAAAAATGAGAGCTAACTAGAGACCAGAGAGCATAGAGGGCACTGCAAAGGTTGAGTATGGCAACCTTGGCAGTGTATTGCTTGTCTGATATGCTCCAATGGCTCACATCAACTCAAAGGTTGTAGCAGAGAAGCTAGGCAACTGAATTAATACAATTTTTCCTGGATGGGTAGAACAAAAAAAATTAGGAAAATAAGATGACAGTATTGGGAAGAGAGTGGAACATGTGCTCGATCATGGATTCTTGGCTAGATATGGAGAGAGTGAAAATAGGGGAGGGCTACAGGGTTGCTCTGAGCCAGAATTGACTCAATGGCAATGGGTTTTAATATTGGGAGAAAACTGGGCCAAAGGATGATGATGTCCCAGAAGAAAGAGAGTGGAAATGAGAGAATATGAAATCAAGAGAATGGGAAGTAATTGTTCTGGGGAATGCTTTCACCAGCTTCATGTACCAGGACCTCCATTAGAGTAATACTCTTGATCTCAATAGAACTCCCCTAGAAAGGAAAGACTTCCTTGATAAGTGAGTTTGAGAGAATGAACTGGCCATATGTGACTCGTCATTTTTCTCCCCCCGTCATGGATCTGTGGAACTGCCTGCCTCTAGAAAGCATGCATTCTTAACTGCTTTCTTCTAGGCTATAAGCTTTGTAGTTTCCCACAACCCACCCACTCACAGTCAAAGCCATCAATTTCAGGAAACAAACTGATTTGCTTGTATCCCTAAGCTGCATTCTTTAATAGGAACATATTTTAATACTTTTTCTTTCTCCTACCTGACTGCTTCATACAATTCCCTCACTTCTCAAACATCTGAACCTTCCTCCCCAGCTTTACTCTCAGCGGATGCCCTTGCTTCCTACGCTTCTGAGAACTTCCACAAACTTCCACCACCACAATTACCAGCATGTGAACCCACATGCTCTGCATTTCCAACTGGTATCAAAGATGACAGCTGCCTCTTCTCTAAAGTCAAAGCTTTCTTTTGTAGATTTTTTCTACTGTC
>NW_004444061.1:21532-57256 GCF_000243295.1 Trichechus manatus latirostris
GGTCTCTCCCAGTGCGGAAAACATGCCTCCCAAGTATGGCTGCTTTCCTGCCTCACCGCTCACCCCAGAGCTGATGAGTCCTGAAGGGCTCAGGCTCTTGCCAGGTCAGGTCTGGCAACTCCTCGCTACTTCCGAACTGTCTCTCCCTCCCCCTACCACTCAGTCCGGTTCCTCAACTCTGCCTTTGATGTTCAGGGCTTCCAAATTGCCAAATATAATCGAATCACTTGTTTTCTCAGGTGTCTTTTGTAAGACGGTCCACTGGATGCTTCTGACTACTCCACCATCTTGGCCCCTCCCCTCCAGAAATTCTTCCCTTTCCATCCTACATCATCAGTTTTTCATCTCCTACTGGAGTCTTTACCCCAGCACGAAAACACATTCTTCTTTCTCTCCTCACTTTCCTTGCCAATTACTCTCTCATTTCTTTGCTTTCCTTTGCACCAGTACTTTTTAAAAGAGTTGTCTAAATACATTGTTTTGAGATTTTCTCCTCCTATTTCTTACATTAATCAGGTTTTTGCCCCACCCTTAAACAGTGAAACCAACTTTCAAATTGCCAAATCAAATGGCCAGTTCTCAATCCTCATCTTAATTGACCCTCAACAGCATTTGATACAAATGATCATTCTCTCCTCCCTGATTAACTTTGATCACTTGGGCTTTCAGACATAGCACTCTCTTGGTCATCCTCCTACATCGCTGATTGTTCCTACTTATTCTCCTTTGCTGGAATCCCAGGATTCCCATTGTTGGAGTGCACTTAGGCTTGGCCTTGGACCGCTTCTCTATTTGCAGCCACTTCCTTAATGCTCTCATTCTACTCTTTTGGTTTTCAGTCTTCATGCTAATACAGTCTCAAGATTTGTGTATCTAACTGCCTACCTGACATCTCTATTCAAATAACTAATTGACACCTCAAACTCAATGTGTGCAAAACTTAACGTCTGACCTTTCTTTTGCACGGCCTTACCTATCTCAGTTGATGGCATTGTTATCCTTCCACTGATCAGGCAAAACACTTGAGCAATTGCTTGGGCCCAAAATTTTGCAGTTGTTTTGATTCATTTCTGTCTTTCACACCCCACATCCTATCCATCAGGAAAATTTTATCTCTTCCACAATAAAAATTAAAATAATCAACTAAAATTTCTTGATTGTATGAAATCAATTACTCAATCAGATATTAATTTTTTTCATATTTTGCACTGAGTTAAAGTAAGTGGCAAATAAAGCAGTAATGAGATAAAATTTTGATTTCTAGTATGACTTTGTAATCAGTCCTGATTTCAGATAATGTGAATTTCTTACTCATTAGCTATGTGATCTTAAACAAGTTGCATAATTTTCTATGACTCAGTTTCCTTATATATAAATGAGGAATAAATGCCTCCTTTAGAGAGTTTAGAGTTAACACTATGCCTGGCATATAATATCACTCAGTAAATAGTAACAGATGAATAAGTGTTCTTGCCCTTAACAAAACATAAAACAGGATAGTGATTGGCTTTATCTTCCAGGGAAAATTTTTGGAAAAAATAAAATGAAGAAATAAATAATGTACTTGCTACCATCGGCAAATGTGGCAGTAGAGATTTTGAAGAGTAAGAAATATGGTGGTCTAAGATTGCTTTAGGCTACTGCACAGTTTTGCCTAATACTGCCCTGGTTCCTGTAATCTTGTAACTTTTCTAATCTTAAACATGGAATCCTGGATGGAGTGTCCATCATATAAATTACTGTTTTTATCTTTTTCTATTATTTCATGCTAGCCAGGGTAATGTTATTCTAAAAGACCTCACATAGAATCAGTTAACATCCTTAATTTTCTCTACCTCTCACTCTATCAATTATATCTATTTCCTCTGGAATGGCATAAACAAAGTGTTTAGCGTAAGACGAACTACATGAGGAGCATTAGAACATCTGCTTTGTTTTGTTTGGAGTATACCTTTCCTTTCATGTGATTTTTTTCCCAGTGCTCTGTGGATGTGTGCATGGAGATGGCATTTGTATGGGTGGATGTGTGTACGTGTGTAAAGTGATGCTTTTCAGTATAAAAAAATTACTTTTCTAAATGACTAGATAGTATTATTTAGTAAAAATAAATTGTATTGGTACTTTGAATATCTGGATTGGGTTATTCTTCAGTATGTGCATTCATTCATCAAAAGCATGTCTATTACATACCAAGCAATGTGGTCAGCTCAGAGTTTGAGTCTTCAGTCTACCTACTACATACTAACCGTAAGAATCTAAGGATAAGAACAAGTATTTTCTAATTCTCAAGACTACTCAGGGAGGCAGATGAGATAATTAATATTAAAATGCAACCCAAGAGAAGAGAGAAGCAAAAGTATTTCCAAAATAGTTATTGGATGCCCGTTCTATGCTATGTATTGTACTGGTTCCATGATAGTGATACACAAGAAATTCCAAATAAACAATTACTTTTGCACAGTAAGGAAGCTTATTCCATCTCAAACTTTAGTGAGAATTACTCTTCCTCATTTAAAAAAAAAAAGAAAGAAATAATGAAACAAAAGAGCAAATTCTGTATGAGAGACTGAGCTTTTTATATCCTGATACATCAATTTCTGTGTAGAGTAATAGAACATATACGCTACCTGGACAGTGAATAAAGTAGAGAATATCGACTGATCCAGAGCATAAATATTTTCTTTATCCACAACTGGCTAAGAATTTTGCCAATTCCTAATGAGACATGGTTGAAACTGAACATTAAAACCAGACTACATAACTGTTTGTAGAATATGGAGCCCTGGTGGCGCAGTGGTTAAGAGCTCAGCTGCTAACTGAATCCACCAGCTGCTCCTTGGAAACTCTATGGGGCAGTTCTGCTCTGTCCTATAGAGTCGCTATGAGTCTGAATCAACTCGATGGCAAAGGGTCTGATTTTTTTTGATTTAGGGTATATCCAAGTTTAAGTTCAACATATAATAATCTATATGTAGTTCTTATGCCATAGATTCGGCCCAGTATTTCTTAACTAACTCTTTTTATGTTTACAAAGAGCAGAGTTCAGATAAACCAGTCATCAGTCTGAGACCAGAAGAACTAGATGGTACCCAGCTACCACCATTGACTGCCCTGACAAGGAACACAACAGAGAGTCCCTGACAGAGCAAGAGAAAAGTGGGATGCAGAACTCAAATTTTAGTAAAAAGACCAGACTTAATGGTCTGACTGAGACTGGAGGGACCCTGGAAGACATGTCCCCTGGACTCTCTGTTAGCCCAGAACTGAAACCATTCCCGAAGCCAAGTCTTCAGACAAAGATTAGACTGGACTATAAGACATAAAATGATACTCGTGAAGAGAGTGCTTCTTAGCTCAAGTAGATACATGAGGCTAAATGGGCAGCTCCTGTTTGGAGGCGAGATGAGAAGGCAGAGAGAGTCAGGAGCTGGTTGAATGGACATGGGAAATCCGGGGTAGAAAGGAGGAGTGTGCTGTCAAAGTATAGGGAGAGCAACTAGGGTCACATAACAATGTGTGTATAAATTTTTTTGTGAGAAACTAACTTGAACTGTAAATTTGCTCTTAAAGCACAATTAAATAAATAAATAAATCCAAGTGGCTGAGATAGCTGGTATTAAACATTCTTGAGTTCCTATTCTTAACTGGCTTCTCTTGCTAAAAGATACATCTTTAGATATTTTTGATGGTGGTCTGTCTGTAGTAATTGAAATGGACCTACTCTTTACCCTTCAGCTGGTGGACATTGCCTGGAAACCAAAAACTGCTATCAAGCAGCACATTAAATTTTATTTCACATGTAGTATTGTACTATATTGTTTTTAATTTCAAGCTAATACTTACAATAGTCTTATTAAAATTGAAATCAATCAAACTAAGAATGAAGTTTCTTGCCAGCCCAAAATAATCTTGGGCAGCTAATTGGCAAAACTAAAGAAAGATGGCAAAATATACTAACTTAAAATAGGAAAATATTAGTCTCCATTTTCTATCTTTTTTTTCAGACAAGAATGTTGGAGTTTTACTTGATTTTAGAGGAATAGGATGTTGACCAGACTAAGTCTGCTTACTAATTTCAGTAGAGAAAATGCTTATATAAACCCAAACAGATCTAGCCCACTTATCCTTATGCTCTGAAATGTTTTCAGCAATATTTTCCCAGCTATTTCATGCCATCGCATATTTTCTCACACATTGATCCTTCTGCTTGGAAAATCTTCAACCTCCTGCTTTTTGCCAGGTCACATGTTTTCAGATTAAATCACTTAGCCTCCTTTCAGCTAAATCTATCATCAGTGTCTGTTAAACTGCATTTCACCTACCTTGCTAGTTAACTACCTCTGGTTAGTTCATATCTCTCTCAACAAATTTAAAGTTCCTTGAGGATAGAAACTGTATCTTTTATAATTAGGCCACCAGGGCCTGGAAACAGGCAAGTATAAGGTACTTGGTAAATAGTTGTTAAATAAGTGCATCATTGAATAATGAATAAACGAATTAACTAATGTAGGAACAAAGGAAGACAGGGAAGGAGCAGGTGTAATAGGAAGGATTCTTCTTTTGTAGGTAGATGTGCTCAAGTTTGAATAGAGAGTCTGCCCTTGGGCAAGTTACACATCCTTGAGCCTCAGTTTTCTCACATACAAAATGCATGTATTACCTAGACCAAAGGGTTGCATATGAATTAAATTAAATGATATATATGCAATGTCTAGTCTGACACATAATAAATGTTTAATAAATGTTGGTTCTTCCTTCCCTTATAGGTTTTCAGATGATTTATCTCCCTGAAGTCTGCCCTAACCAATCAGCCCAGATGAATTTTTTTATGTGCTGAATTCCTTTAAAATTAATTTTATCTGCATAATATATTCCTCTTTACAGTAACTTTTTTGAAGTGTATACATGTTGTCTCTCCAACTAGATTAGAAGCTCCTCAAGGGTAAACATACATTAGTGTTTAACATGAGTAGGATGACCACAAGTCCTGGTTTACCAAGGACAATCCTGGTTTATATTTATTGTTCTGACATAATGATTAATAGTGCTGCTTTGCCCTTCACGTATGTTCCAGTTGGATTATAAATTATCTTTATGATCACCTAATCATAGAACTCTAAGCTCTGCACTGTACTGGCTAATAAATATATATTAGTTTAATGAAACACGTTGAGAATTAATTTTACTAACCTTAAAAAATAAGAAACCATCAGAGTTAAACTTACCAAAAAAACAAACCTGTTGCCATGAGTTGATTCTGACTCACAGTGACCCTATAGGACAGAGTAGAACTGACCCATAGGGTTTCCAAGGAGCAGCTGGTGGATTCGAACTGCTGACCTTTTGATTAGCAGCTGTAGTTCACTGTAGCTCTTAACCACTGCGCCACCAGGGCTCCCAACTTAAACTTAGTGCATATATATTAATTACATATTTTATTTGCATATTTTTGTTTTTCATTTTTCTAAATAACTGTTCCACTATATGGTTTGACTACATCACCATATACAAAACATCATTGGTGACACTTTTCTCTTTAAATACTAGTTTATCTTTAAAATTAATAAAATCTTAAGATTGTAGCTTATGGTGAAGAATTACTTTTTAAAAAATTTGAGTGACTGAATATAGTTTATACTTTATTTACCTGTAATTTTATTTTCATGAACTTTGGAACTTCCTGAAATCTATGCTATCAAGTAGCACTAGCAACTTGAAGCCTAAGAGACTTTATCCTTTGTAATTTTCCTTCTAAAGAAAGTAGAACAGGAGAATGGAAATAATTTTGGGTGTTTTTACCTTTTAATTAGTGTGCTAGTTTTTTTTCACTTCCTTATTATTATTGTTATTGGGTGCTGTAGAGTTGATTCTGACTCATGGGGACCTCATGTGACAGAGTAGACATGCCCTATAGGGTTTTCTTGGCTGTAATCTTTACAGGAGCAGATTACCAGATTTTTCTCCCATACAGCTGCTGGGTTGGTTTGAACTGCCAATCTTTAAGTTAACAGCCGAGTACTTAACCATTGAGTCACCAGGGACCCTTTCACTTCCTTAATCTCATTTAATGGTAATATTTAAGTACAGCTTTATAATCCCCATTCCATAGATGAGGGGACTGAGGGTCAGCAAAGGACAATAAGCTCACTGTGCTCACTGACCTTTGTTCTTTACATCCTGAGCATCTGCTGAAGTTTTGAGTTTCTAATAAGCTCTAGTTTTGGCCAAGCTGATTTCAATTTGTTGATCTTATTGATTAAAAATGATGTATAAATAGACTATATCAACTATATCCTGTAAGCAGGATATTCATTCAATCCACAAATTCCTCGAACACCTGAAACATGTTACGTTAGTGATTGCAAGGAGAGGTGTTTTGATAACTGTATGAAATTAAGTTAGAATGACTCACTACAGAATACAAGGGCATAGATATTTGTAAGAAAAGCATTTCCAGATTCTCATCTTCTACATATACTCTTTCCTAAAATGCATTATCCCAAGAACAGCGTTGCAGTTAAGGAGGCATACCTGCAGTCAAGGAGTTCTTCCCTTTCACAGTTGCACATCTCTTATGAATCTAGTTGTTGTTGTCAGGTGCCATCGAGTTGGTTCTGAATCATAGTGACATTATATACAACAGAATGAAACACTGCCCAATCCTGCAGCATCCTCACAGTCTGCTATATTTGAGCCCATTGTTGCAGCCACTGTGTCAATCCATTTTGTTGAGGATCTTCCTCTTTTTTGCTGGCCTTTACTTTACCCAGCATGGTGTCTTTCTGTAGGCACTGGTCCCTCCTGATAGCATGTCCAAATTATGTGAGATAAAGTCTCACCAACTTTACTTTTAAGGAGTATCGTAAATGTACTTCTTCCAAGTACATCTGTTTGTTCTTCTGGCAGTCCATGGCATATTCAATATTCTTCGTCAACACCATAATTCAAGCCCATCAACTCTTCTTCAGTTTTCCTTATTCATTGTCCAGCTTTTGCATGCATATGAGGTGACTGAAAACACTATGGCTTGGGTCAGGTGCACCTTAGTCCTCAAAATGACATCTTTGCTTTTGAACACTTTAAAGAGGTCTTTTGCAGCAGATTTGCCCAATGCAATGTGTCATTTCTTGGAAACCGTATGATGTTGCTATTAAAATATATCTAATAACACAACCTTCTGTCATGCCCATCCACTTTTTTCTCTGTACAGGGTTTCTCAGCAAATAAAATCTATAAAACTTAAAATTGGGATTTTCTCACTCTAATAATAAGTTTGAATAGATACATAAACTAATTAAAAATAATAACAGCTCCAATCATGCATTAAATATACATTCCGATAACATTTTACTTTTTTATGTTTAATAATTATTTATCAGAATTTCAATATATTTATGCTGTTCTGATAAATTGTATGCTAATATATGTGAAAGCAACTCATTCTGGAAAAATATTTTTAAACACATAACTTTATAGTCATGGAAAGTTTTGTTTAAAAAGAAAAAGTATGTTGACTTTGATTTCTTGACTCCTGCTTCCATGGGTGTTGATTATGGATCCAAGTAAATTGAAATCCTTAACAACTTAAATATTTTCTCCATTCGTCATGATGTTGCTTTATTGGTCCAATTGTGATGATTTTTGTTTTCTTTACATTTAGGTGTAATCCGTACTGAAGGTTGTAGTCTTTGATCTTCATCAATAAGTGCTTAAAGTCCTCTTCACTTTCAGCAAGCAAGGTTGTGTCATCTGCATAACACAGGTTGTTAATGAATCTTCCTCCAATCCTGATGCTGCATTCTTCTTCATATTGTCCCACTTCTCAGATTATTTGCTCAGCATACAGATTGAATAAGTACGGTGACAGGATACAACCATGACACACACCTCTCCTGACTTTAAACCACGCAATATCCCCTTGTTCTGTTTGAAAGACTGCCTCTTGGTCTAAGTACAGGTTGCTCATGAGCACAATCAAGTGCTCTGGAATTCCCATTCTTCACTATGTTATCCATAATTTCTTATGATACACACAGTCTAATGCCTTTGCATAGTCAATAAAACACAGGTAAACATCTTTCTGGTATCCTCTGCTTTCAGCCAAGAGCCATCTAACATCAGCATTGATGTCCTTGTTCCACACCTTATTCTGAATCTGGCTTGAATTTCTAACAGTTCCCTGCCGATGTACTGCTGTAACCATTTTTAAATTATTTTCAGCAAAATTTTACTATGTTGCATTACATCAAGGGGTCAGAAATTCTAAGGCTAAACTAAGGAACCAATCACAATATAGGTGCAGGTGTAGAGAAAGTGAATGACTTTAATAGGAAGGTAACAAATCATTTTGAAAGTCAGGTGTTTTCTAGTTCTTAACTTCCAATGAAATTAGAGGAGGACTTTATCGAGGCATCAAATAATTATTCATGAAAATATTTTTTATTTTAATATATACACAGAAGTAATTCAAAGACTTGGATGATATTGCTATTAAAATATATCTAGTAACACAGCCTTCTTTTTTGCCCATCCACTTTTTTCTCTGTACAGGATTTCTCAGCAAATAAATCTATAAAACTGAAAATTGGGACTTTCTCACTCTAATAATAAGTTTGAATGGATACATAAGCTAATTAAAAATAAAAACAGCTCCAATCATACATTAAGAGATACATTCCAATAACATTTTACTTTTTTATGTTTAATAATTATTTATCAGAATTTCAATATATTTATGCTGTTCTGATAAATTGTATGCTAATATTTGTGAAAGCAACTCATTCTGAAAAGATATTTTTAAACACTTATAACTTTACCGTCGTGGAAAATTTAAAAAGAAAAATATGTTAACTTTGTATTTATATGCATATTTCTGCAGTAAGTTATTATTGTGTCATCAGGAAAAGACTTTAAAGCATAACAATACAGTAGGATATACAATATAACCAAACCTGTTGCCCTTGAGTGAATTCCAACTCATAGTGACCCTATAGGACAGAGTAGAATCACCCCATAGGGTTTCCAAGGAGTGGCTGGTGGCTTCAAACTGCCCGTCTCTTGGTTAGCAACCAAGCTCTTAACCACTGCACCACCAAGGCTCCCAGTACAATATACCCAAAAAACCAAACCCATTGCCATTGAGTAGATTCTGACACATAGCAACCCTATAGGACAGAATAGAACCGCCCCTATATGGTTTCCAAGGAGTGGCTGATGGATTTGAACTGCCAACCTTTTGGTTAGCAGCATAAAATTCTGTGAGAGGAGAAAAAATAGAAATATAAGTTCAAGGAGTAAAAGGTATGATATAGAATTTTCATTTTTTAAGATGATTTTTTTTAAATGTATGATATTGGACAGTAAATTTTTATGGTATATATATTTCATTTGATGCGTTTAAAAGGAAGTGCTTCCAGAGCTTTGTTTTTAAAAGTCAATATATGTAATATCCTAGAAATTAATTCCCTTACAAATATATTTACATTTATGATGAATAGGAGCTATGTAGTTTTTCAAACTATTTACATCTAACGATACAAAGCAACATTTGGTGTTAGATGAAGTGTTAGACAAGGAATTTAGAGCAACCGGGTCTGCTTCAAAACCGTCCTGTGCCCGCCCATCAGGGCTCTTTGGGCCCCTCTGCGTGGTGGTTACTTACAGAAAACTTGTGCCAAATGGGGCTGACTAAATTTAATACTTTTAATTCCTGTAGGCCATTTATAAAAGCCTAAGGTATGTGTTTTATAGTGAGACAGACACCTTCCTCCCCCATCCCCCAGTAACCCCAATTCACATGGCTTCCAGAATGAAGAGGATGGGACAGTACCTTGGTAAATTAGCCTTGGCCTCTTAAAGCACAATAAACAAGGCAGGATTCTATAACTTCAGCAACTTCGGACCTTGACACCATCTTCACTTGTTGCTACCAGAGGGAGAAATTTTCCTTGTTTCCCAAAGGGCTTTTAGAACAATGAAATAATATCATTAACACAAATAAGATATATCTATATCTATCTATATATATAGAGAGAGAGAGCCCTGGTTGCACAGTGGTTAAGAGCTGCAGTTGCAGACCAAAAGATTGACCGTTCAAGTCCACCAGCCACTCCTTGGAAACCCTACGGGGCAGTTCTACTCTGTCCTATAGGGTCACTATAAGTTGGAATCGACTTGGTGGCAATGGATTTTTATATATATATAAAGTTTGAGAAACAATATATACTTTGACAATTTCAGCAACATTTAGAATATACCACTGTGTTTAAAATAGTTATACATTAATATTGTTTCTCCCTCCTGACTTTTTTAACATTAAAGAAGCTTTTCTCCCCTCTCCACAAAAGAAATATTTAAAAAAAAAAAAGAAGATAATTATTATTGGCCAAAAAGCTTCCTTATTCCTAGCTAAAATAAAATTGTTAGGTGGCTGATGCAAATTTAGGAAATATATGAGATTTTACTAGGAATATTTTATTTAATGGATCCTATACAATAATAATTAACTGCTTATCTGGTACAAATTAATCAGAGCCAATTTACAGATGAGTATAAAAGTACCTGGAGATTATATTTGTACAGCAATAATCTATTTTGCAAACGTATTTTTTCTGTTAAAATCTAAGTTCCAGAGAAGTCTTGGGCTTGTTTTTGAGAATTCAGAATTTGGGGGATCTGGGAAAGACAATAATGCAGTGCAATACCATACAGTATGTGACAACACTCCTGGCTGGATCTGAGGGAGCATCCCACAATCATATGCATTGATATTTCTGATCATGTTTACACTAAGATAGATGAATAAAGATTATAAATTGCTTCATATCAGTTTTGCAACCATATGAGTTTAGGTTAGGTCAGGTTTGTCACCAGATGAGTTCTGAAAAGTTTTCAGTTTTCAGAGATCATTGGATTTTGGGAATTGCAGATAAGGGATTATGGTCAGTATTTTCTAATGTGTTTGACAAATACAAGTGTTTAATAAATGTTTATGCAAGGGAGAAAGAAAAGAAAAAAGGAAGTAACAAGGAAAGGAAGGAGGAAAAGGAGGAGAAAGGGAAGGAGAGAGGGAGGGAGGGAGATGGAAGAGAGGAAGGAAGGACGGAGGGAAGGTAGGAAGATGGACAATAAACAGAGCGAAAAAGCATGCATGCATAACACAAACACTCACACTGTGTAGATCAAGGGATAATTTTGGCCAAAATATTCCATTGGTCAGTGATGAAGGCAGACAAAATATATTACAATATGTCTCGCTCTACATTTTTGTCTGTGCCCTCTAAATGGATAGGCATTTTTGGCTTATCTACGGGTAAGTATCGGATTAAAAGAAGTTTGTTTAAACTATAGGGTTGAATTTACTAGAGACCCAGTATGCAGAACTGGGAATTAAGAAAAAGAAACATATGAATCCTAATTTTAAAACATGTTAATTTAAAGAATCTGACATGTTCTTTGAATACTGTGGTAGAGGTGTAGGTAAGAGCTGGGGGAAGATTACTGGAGGGTCTCAACCAGCAATTAAATACGTTAGCCCAGAGGTGACATTTCCAATCACAGCTCTTTGCAGAGCGCAAATTACATGATTCCACCAACCACAAGAGGAAATGCAATCTTAACATGTATCTGGAAATGGGGAGAACCAAAATTTTTTACAAACATCACTAACTACTACAGCTACTAAGCCTGTATAGTCATTGTTGTTTTGTCTGACAATCCATTTGAGTGAATCCTATGAGGTATGAGTTGGAATTGACTAGATGACAATGGGTTTGTTTTTTTGTTTTTTATGTGAGTTAAGAAATCAGAAGGGAAAAACATATTAATTTGAAAATAACACCATATGGAAGTTGGAATAACTGTGAGAAAAGAAAATTTGAAGTTTCAAGTTTACCTGGAATGATAATGAGAGTTATCATTAAGGAGCATAACAATTTTATCAAATCATAGGTGATTTATACATGAGAAAAACATTTTTAAAAATAATATTTTAAGTGCTCAAAGAAAGTAAAAGGGTTGGACATGTCAAAGGGATATAAGAGTCAACCTGAAAGGGATCCCAAGCCTGGAACAATTTGAGCAACAACACAAATTATGTAGCATTGAATTATAATTCAAAATATAAAATAAACATACATGGGCCCCATACTGATATAAATAAGTTATTGAGAAAGAAATGGAGGATAAGAGAAAATCTTTGTAGCCCCATATAACCCCTACAGGATGTAGAGCTTATTTTTACTCCTCCCAACACCCCTATAGAGGAAAAAATAAAAATTTCACAGCAGAGAAACCTGGAAAACCCTCTTTTAGTGATGTGATGAAGGTTAGCATCAGTAGTGATGTTATGTAGATATCATGTACCCATTGATATATGATGAGAAGGGCACTTCTCCTCTGTGGTATTCTTTCCTGAAGCCTACAACCCCAGTTTAATCATGAGAAAAACATTGGACATAATTGATATAAGCAATGGATTGAGGGATATTCTACAGGGTACTTGACCAGTACTTTTTGAACTATTAAGGTCATGAAGAGCAAAGAAAGACTGAGGAACTGTCACAGACAAGAGGAGATTGGTAAGACATGACAATTAAGTTAATATGGTACCCTGAATTATAAGTTGGAACTGAAAGAGGACATTATGGAAAAACTAATGAAATCCAAATAAAGTCAAACTTTAGTTAACGGTAAATTACCAGTGTTAGTTTCTTAGTTTTGAGAAATGTGCCATAGTAATATAAGACGTTAACAATTGGGAAACTGGGTGAGGAGTATACAGGAACTCTTTGTACTAATTTTGCAACTTTTCTGTAAATCTAAAATTATCCCACAATAAAATTTTATTAAAATTCACCTTTTAGTCTTTATTTAGCAGTTTTCTAGTTATACAATTACCTGCACATACAGTTTACCAGAATGTAGAAATCCTATCTAAGAAATTAGAATCACTTTTGTACTTCCTCCCAATAACCTAAATGCAAAAGATAGTGTCTGAAATGTTATAAAACTGAAGCATAATTAGAGAATCAAAAGTACAAGTAAATAATAAATAGTTTTAAGAGTCCATCACCACCATAGTCCTTTAAAAGTCTCCAGGTTCAAAGCAGGTACCTTCTGGTTTTGATTATGTACAACTATGTCATCTTAGATGCATTCAGGAAGACACCACTTTTGACTCATTCTCAGTTTTCAGTCCTCTTGAAGTATCCACCTTTGAACCATGTGTAAATGGAACATTTATTTTTACCTCTTGAAGGTGTCAAGTCATCAGAATATGATCTTTTCTACAGGTTGAGTAATTTGTATTAAAAGACATTCAAAATAAACATGTTTTGCAACACAGCCTAGATGTTAGCAATCAGTGTATTTGGGTGTTGAGACAGAAATCTTTGTGTGTATAAAAACTATTTTGTTAATTGTTTTGTATGTATGTTAAGTGAAATTGCCATTATTCAAAAAATATGGTACTGTTTTTTAAGGCATTAATTGTCAAGGTTAATTTTTTTTGAGTTAAGATGGGAGAAATGAGAGAATAATAATTATATTCATATCATATTCAGAAAAGTAGAAAGTATTTAGTGCATTTTATTTGGTAATATTTCTAGTACTGTATTAACCCATTAACTGTTGCCATCAAGTTGATTCCGACCCATAGCGACCCTAGAGGACAGAGTAGAACTGCCCTATAGGGTTTCCAGGGAGCAGCTGGTGGATTTAAACTGCTGACCTTTAGGTTAGCAGCCGTATCTCTTAACCACTGCACCACCAGTACTGTGTAGCCTTAGTGAATTCTCAGATTTGCCCCTCAGTGTCCTAGCCAGCTATAATATGCTTTGATATATAAACTATTCTAAAAACTACTAAAAAAAAAGCCTTGTCTAAAAATTAAAATCTTGCTGAAAGACCAAGAATGACAAAGAGATTTATAAACATGCAGAAATAAGAGTAGTGGCACAATAGTTTATTGCTAAATACAGCTTTAAATAGAATGTGAAACATGCTTCAGGTTAGTCAGAAGAGGTCCTCTGAATTACACTGTGCACGCTTCCTTGAAATGAAACTGTATGTTATTGGTTAACCAGGATATTTAGCATAATCACTCTGCTAGACTGTGGTGGAGGGGGGTGATTATCACTGAAAACAGATGGGCAGGTCCACAGCATTGCCAGATTCTGCACAAGCTCCATTTATTGTTGGTTCTTGTTTTCTTCCTTCTGTGTTATTTTATTTTTAACATTTTATGTTCTCAAGAACTAGCTGCACCAAAGATTGGTGGCAGATGACCTTTCAGCTTAGAATCCAAATGTAGGAGAATGAGATTGAAAATGCTATCATTGTGTATCTGAAAAGGATGGGGCAGATTTCATTTTACCCTCTAGCCTCTCTCAGTGCATGCACGGATTTATCTGTACGCTAAGCTCTCTGCTCTGCATCTGTAGCTTCTTGTGGATTATATTGTCTCTGTGATCAGAAATGATTTTCTCGGATATGAACAACGTTTCTGGCTCCCCTAAAGTGCATCCTCCTAATGGGACCCGGTTTTATACTTTTCAAGTAAGTGTACTTTAAATGGCTTCACTGCTTAGGGAGTTAATATGTAGTCAAAGTTTTAATAAAGGGAAATAAAAGGAAAGGAAAGTTGCCAAGTGTGAAAGTATTGAAGAAGATGTTAAGAAATGAATAATGTGCATGTTGGTTTAACCTGCTTTGAAATGTGGAAATAGGATTGCATTATGATTCTCTGTAAAATCAAGCAAAATAATATTGAGCACTCAATTTTCCACGGGGTTTTAAAATTTGCTACAATATTATCATTAAGAATTTATGAGATATGTTATATATCCTGATATTGTTATTTATGGCTACAATATAGTAAACATTACAGAGTTACTTTCCTTATACATAGCACAGAGAGTAGAATTAAAACATGTCTTATGGAAGTTTGCAAACTATGTCCTCTGGGCTTATAAAAATGTTTAGATTTCATATACATGGCTTAACACAATTCCTATTATTTAATTTTGTTATATGTGCAACATGCGAGCAATCAGTAATACAGGAGGCTTAAGTACTACATTTAGTATGCTTTTTCAATTTGAGGCAAAGTAGGATCTCATTAAGATAGAATATTTTATGTGTTATCAAAAAGTCAAAATGATTTATAATGTAAATATAAACCTGAGTTACAAATCTATTTCCTGTTAGATGCATTTCAATTGCCTGTGAATAAATCAGTCATCAATCTAGAAAATGGTTAAGTCTAAACTAAATAAGGTTCTACCTCATTTTTATCATTAAATTGTATCTTCCATTACTAAGGTTTACTTTGTAATTCAGTCATATCATCATTACATGAAAGGAGAAAAATGAACTTCTTCTCCCTGCACATTTTACATTATAGAAATATAACCAGCCTTGCATTTAATTATTTTAGCTGTATAGTTACAGTATTCTGAAAAAAAATAAAAATGAATATAAAGACCTAGAGAATTGAAATAGTAAAGATAAAATTTTTAAAAAGGAGCCTCTGAATGAATGCACATTAGATTTATTAAACTCACTTGGCTTTGCAAACTATAGGCAGTAGATGTAATTTCTCTCCCTTTCCTCTTTTTCTACTTCTATTTTTAATCCTGTCACCTCTCCTGTTTTACACTGATGTCTACTGATAGCGGAAGTCTGTGCTGTTACAGAATATATTCCCTTCCCAGTGGTGATCTGCTTATTGTGGCAGTGATTCAAAATGCAAGTGCCCTGGGGCTCTTCCACAGAATTATTTCATTTTTTTTTTCTTTTCCGTGCACTGAGATATAAACATTGTTTACAATATCCTGTAGCTGGCTCTTTGGGCAGCTTTCGACATTAGTTATTCTACTTCAGTCTCTTAAAGTTTAAGGGTCAGTAAATTCCATATGCTCAGTCATGACACAGACTTTATACAATTCCTTCAGTAAAGAACTTGCTGACACCTTCTTGGCAGGGGATTTTCTTTGAAAACACACTGGAATGATTTTTTAACTACTCAGGTTTTGGTTGATGTTGTAACATTTCATGTCAAAATTCTAGGATTTCAGATAAAATATAAATGCCAACAAATATGAACTCTATGCTCCTACATTTTTTGATCTATAAAATGACATTTGATCCTGAGGCTTATGATAGCAGACAATGTGTGGTTGTTGTTTGTTTTGGGTTTTGGTGGAAGAGAGGAAACAGAGAAAAATGGTTTTTACAGCATGAAGATAAAGGTTTATTAAAGTTGCTTTTGTAATCAAAGAACAGAGTTATCCATGACTATTTTTTTTCATTTATATACATTTAGCTTTTAAAGGCAATATATCTTGTCTAGTTGGAATACTGTAATAAGAAATGAGATGCTGTGAAAGTAACAGGCCATTTGTTAAAAAATATATCTTGAGAAAATGATTAGTTAAATCTTCAAAATGGTTCTTATTATGGAATGGCATAAATGTATTCCTAAAATGATTCTGCATCGAGAAGTTGGGATTTTAATGCTTACTTGCTTAAAATTATTCTAGCATGGGTGTTAACATATGCATAAACATTTCAAATAGCTTAGCATGAATAATACTGTCAGTTCCTTCTTCTCATTAAATGTTCAAACTATCCTGTTGTTTTTGCTGAAATTGTACATTTTCAAATTTAAGAGTAAGATTCAGAATGTATTTGACCTGGGGAGTTCAAAGGTTGACAGCAACAAATGAGAAGCTGAAGAATATTCTAAATACAAGACCTCCCCTTTCATTAAATTTTAATTTTGCCAAATGCACCTTGTTTAAGCACACACATATACACATACACACACAAATACTTTTTTCATAGAATAGCCAACACTTTTATATTTGAATTTTATATTACTATAAATATACTTTTATCTGTGTTTTTCTATTCAAACATGCCTGAAACCTGCATGATGCCAATCCCTATTTTTACTGTATGTTTAGTAAATTACTTATCACCCAAAATCAAGTTCTAAAGTATTGTTGCATAGTATCTACTTTGACAAAAAATTAAAAGAAAAGGAAAAGACTACATAAAGTATTTGTATGCATTAGAACTATCAGATTACGGGGCTCAAAAAACGAACAAATGGGAAAACTACTTTAAAACAAAGTTAAATGGATATATTTATATTAGAATGCAGTAAATTCTCTTTAATTTTATGTCCTTAAAAATGATTTCCCAACACGATTTCACATTTGTTCCTTCATAGCTATACTTTTGCAGGTAAAACCATCTGTCTGCTCTACTAAACCTCTGGATTGGCTAATCATTTCTTAATGTGTTATTCCTCCCAGAGATATTTGTGACCAACAGAGATCCCCTCATTTCCTGGAGATTAAATGCCTTCACTAGTGGTTTTCAAAATGTGTCTCAGCACACCTAAAATTTTATGAGAATTTGTCAGTAATTCTAAGGAAAGGGAACACCTTTTGAAGTCTATAATATTTCCTTACTCTGCATTTATCTGTTTTATTCATTGGAGCTCTGTGCAAAGCTTTCACGAACAGCAACAATTAGGCTACTATCAGAATAAATAAATACATAAATGAAACAAAGTTTGTAAACAACCATCATAAAAACTTGTTGCCGTCAAGTGGATTCCGACTCATAGCGACCCTCTAGGACAGAGTAGAACTGCCCCATAGGGTTTCCAAGGAGCAAATGGTGAATTCCAACTGTCAACCTGTTGGTTAGCAGCTGAGCTTTTAACTACTGTACCACCAGGGATACTTTACTGTTAAAGCTATTAATAACTTTATCTGCTCACACAGTGGTTAAAAGTGGTTAACTCTGTTTTACCAACAATAGCCTCTGAAAACAAAAGGAAGATATATTGCTATAAAGCATGAAAACATAGTACTCTATCATTTACATGCTTAAAATAATACACGTATCCCTTTTCCCTAAAGTATAAAGTCCATCTCTCTACCATGGCATAAATGGCTCTTCGTGACCTGGTTCTACATATAACATACAGATGTACTTGGCCTCCCAGAAAGTGTTGCATGCCTCTCTGTGGTTGTCTTTGCCTCTTTTCTGAACCTGCCCATTAGAAAACTGTTTATTCTTAAAGACTCTTCTCAAATGTCACCTCCTCTGTGAAGCCTTCACTCATTCCTACATGCTGTTTTAAATGCCTTTCCTTTGATCTCCTTTGCCTGCTCATACCACTATTGAAGCACTTATTATGCTTTCTTATAATCCTCGAGAACATTTCATTAATATGTGTCCCTAGCATATGGATACCACCAATATCTCTTTTTAATGAGCTGGGAATGTATATTTAAAGGGTAAGTGATTAATATAAAAAATTTAATACAATAAGCAACAAATTATTTTTCTCTTAGCCATGTGGCCAGTTAGTGAGGCGTAACTACATACTAATAGAGAAAATGTCTAAAGATACATAAAGATAGGTTTGTTTATTTAATACTAGACTTTTATATGTCACTTTTGCATTCTTCAAAATCTGTAAAATTACATGAGTGATAAAGGAAAAGCTTTAATTTTATTGTTTTTTAATGTATTTCTGTGGCAGCTAGCCAAAACCTTTTTGAGATTTTTTTGTTTCCTTTATTCCTCCTTACCATCCCTATTGAGATTTTTCTTATTTTATCAAGGGCACTTTAAAATCTGATTAGTATGTATTTTTCCATTTAGCGTATAGGATTGTCACTTGAATTATATAGAAGACCAATAGGAAAGCTGGAAACATCAATTGCATAAAGAATTGCATTCAGAAAATATTACTGGTGATCAGTATGGTGCAAAATACATATATGTTTAAAGGAGGTCAAAGGAATTCTGGATTCTCAACAAAGAATCAGATTTTCTCTATTTTATCATTTTGGTACTACCCAGGGTCCACCATTATTTTTCTATTCTTTGGAGCACATTCTAACTTCATAATGTTGATAATTTTTAAATGCATTTGTAAAACCTATCAGAATGCCTACCACATGTTACTGTTGTTGTTAGCTGCTGTCGAATGATTATGACTCACGGTGACCCCATGTGTGCAGAGTGGACCTGTGCTTCAGAGAATTTTCAAGGTTGTGATCTATTAGAAGCAGATCTCCAGGCCTGTCTTCCAAGGTGCCTCGGGTTGGGTTCAAAGTGCCAACCTTTCAGCTAATAGTTGAGAGCTTAATCATTTATGCTACCCAGGAACTCCTATAGCATGTTAAAAACCAAAAACCAAACCCACTGCCATCGAGTCTATTCTGACTCACAGCGACGCTATAGGACAGTCTAGAACTGCCCCATAGAGTTTCCAAGACGCAGCTGTTAGATTCGAACTGCTGACCTTTGGTTAGCAGCTGAACGTCTAACCACTGTGCCACCAGGGCTCGTATAACATGTTATGATCTAAAAATAAATAAATAAATAAAAGGAAGGCAAGGTAGTTTTATAGAGATGATAAGAAAGACATCTCTTGGCTACAGGGTTAAATAGTATATCCAGAAGTCCCCAGCAAAATAAGAGAATTGAGATTTTTTTCTCTGTTGCCCAATTGTATGCAGCCATGATTATGAGTAGTAGAGATAGCATGAGATGTTTAAATCAGGTGGAACAACATATTCAAGGCTACCACTGCAGTGTGGGGAAACCAAAGTTTCATACAGCAGGAAAGTACGTTGCAGGCAAGAAATGGATAAAAATAAAGTGAGCAAACTCCAGGATATAGAGATAGATTTGAATGGCATCCTCAGGATCTTGGGTTTGCGATCTAAGAATTTTCAGCAAGGAGTGAAAGGATTAGATTTAGTTTTTGGTTAAAATAGTGGATGTTGCTTTCATTGGGTGACAGGACAAGAAGTAGAAAGAACAATTCAGTGGCTTTCCAAAAAAACTCCAGATGACACGTGGTTCACTACCATACAATGGTGTCTAATGTGTTGTGACCTAGGCAACCAGCCTGCAGATATATCTTCTTATTTCTCCACTTTGTAGATGAAGAAACTGATGTTCACAAAAGATAACAAAGTACTTTGGTAAGTAGCATTTGGAGTCTTAAAATCTTTCAAGCGGCCCTCTAAGATACAACTATTGGTCTCTTCCTATCTGGAGCAAAGGAGAGTGAAGGAAACCAAAGACTGAAGGACTAATGACCCACATGAACCACAGCCTCCTCCCTCTAGCCTGAGACCAGAACTAGATGGTGCCCGTCTACCACTACCAACTGCTTGGACCAGGGACACAATAGAAGGTCCAGGTTAGAATGCAGGAAAAATGTAGGAAAAAACCTCAAATTTATAATAAAAGACCAGCCTTACTGGACTGGTGGAGACTGGAGGAAACTTCAAGACTAACGTCCTCAGACACCCTTTTAACCTGGAACTGAAGCCACTCCAGGAGGTCAACTTTCAGCCAAATAATAGATTGGCCTATAAAGTAAATAATAACACCTTTGAGGAATGTGCTTCTTAGAACATTAGCGTAATCAGCTATACAAGACCAAACAGGCAACATTTGCCCAAAAGCAAAGATGAGAAGGCAAGGAGGGGCAGGGAAAACTGAGGGATGGAAACAGGGAAGGCAGAGTAGAAATGGGGAAAGTGCTGAGACATTGTGGGGATAGCAACCAGTGTTATGGAACAATTTGTGTATGAATTGTTGAACTAATTTGCTGTGTAAACTTTCACCTAAAACACAATGAAATGTTAAAAAAAAAAAGGATGAAATTAAATGTGTTGAAGAACAAAAAAATAATAATAAAAATTAAAAAGGTAACCAAAGAGTCATTAATATTGAAGAGAGTAAGTAATGGAATTTCTGTCTGAATCTCAGATTATGGGACCCAAAGCCCATGCTCTTTCCCCTATATTTTACTGCCTAAAATGCTGATGATTAAATGAGTAACAAAAGTATTCCAAGATACATAATTTCTAATTCTGTTTGTATATTAGGGCAGACACATAAAAATTTTCCTCCACTACTTCAAAATATTATTCAACAGCCGCACAGAATTTTAAACTTAAAGGCTCTCATTCCTCAGTTAATCTTTACTGACACAATTTTCTCCTAGTTGGAAATACATTTTTATAGCAATCAAAATGCCGATAAACTTATATCTTGGAATTGCACTGAGAGACAAAGAGAAATTGAAAGGAAATGTCTGTTCTAAATACACACTTTTGTTAATTTAAGAATGCTCTTTTACATCTATGAGACAAACCAGAGAAATAAATGAGTAGTGAGGGCTCCAGATATGAAATCACAACTCTTCGATCTGTGGGGTTTTCTGCCTAAGAGAAGTCTGCTAAACTGTGCGTTCCATGAGGACAGACACTGTGTCCTTCTTTTTACTGCTGAATCACTAGCACTAAGCAGAGTGCCTGACACACAGCCATGATTAGTAAGTAGGTGTTCAGCTGAATTAGCAATTGAAAAGAAAAATACTTGGTGTCATATAGGTCTTCCTGATATCTTAATTTGGAATGACTTCCCCATAGAAACCCATTAATGGCTGTAAGATTTCTAGGCTGGGATCCACAAATATATTTCATTTCTACCTAGCTAAAATTACTCTATCTTTCGGGTAGTACCTGGAAGGGAAAGAAACTACAAGTACAGAAATGATTTAGGATGCTCTTGAGATAAATTGTTTAATGCACTGAGCACAGTGCCTGGTGGTCAGTGAGAGCTCAATAGGCAGCAGCCACAGCAGCAACAGCAGCAGCAGCAATCAGAGGTGTGGCTTGTAGTCCACATTAAATATGGTAACAGTATGAGCTAAGGAGAAGTTAAGAAGGCAAGGGAAATTTAAAGAGATTGTCTTAGTTATCTAGTGCTACCATAAAAGAAATACCTCAAGTGGATTGCTTTAACAAACAGCAGTTTATTCTCTCACAGTTTAGGAGGCTGGAAGTCTGAAGTCAGGGTGCCAGCTTCCGGGGAAGCCTTTCTCTCAATATAGGCTCTGGAGGAAGGTCTTTGTCATCAATCTTCCTCTGGTCTAGGAGTTCTCAGCTCAGGGATCCTGGGTCCACAGGACATGCTCTGTTCCTGGCACTACTTTCTTGGTGGTATGAGCCCCCCCGCCTCTCTACTTGCTTCTGTCTTTTATACCTCAACAGATACTGGTTTAAGATATAACCTAATCTTGTAGGTTGAGTCCTGCCTCATTAGGATAACTGCCTCAAATCCTTCCTCATTCACATCACAGAGGTAGGATTTACAACACATAGGGAAATCACATCAGATGACAAAATGGTGGACAATCACACAGTACTGGGAATCATGGCCTAGCCCAATTGACATACATTTTTGGGGGACATAATTCAATGCATGACAGAGAAACATTCAAAAGAACGTATTAACTCACTGAATATGGGAGAAAAAAGAGGAAAAGGCAAACTTATATCCAAAGTTTATAGTGAGAGAGAGGAATATGGAGGAGCAGTAGGTTTGGTAAACAATACATTGAATCCTCGAGCCCCGGTGGTGCAGTGGTTAAGAGCTCGGCTGCCACCCAAAGGTCAGCAGTTTGAATCCACCAGCAGCTCCTTGGAAACTCTACAGGGCAGTTCTACCCTGTCCTATAGGATCACTATGAGTCAGAATTGATTTGATGGCAATGGGTTTGGTTTTTTTTGTTTGTTTTTTCTTTTTTGTTTTTTTGGTTGTATTGAATTCCATTTTGGACAGATTGGAAACACAGGTTTGGTTCTCAGAAGATAGGTCTATCTGAACAGTAGATATAAATGTGGGAGACAGCTGCTTACAGAGTAGGAAAAGCTATGGAAGTGGATGAAGTGACCTTGACAGAAAATGAGAAGGTAGAAGGGGTAGAAACAAATGAAACCCTTGGGCACGTTGACTTACCAAGAATTATCATTCTGAGTGTGTACTGTTGGTTTATTTTGCAAATACATGTTGGGAGCTATTTTCCTTTTCACTCATCTTGAATACTGCCCCTAAACCTAATTCAAGCTAGATAGATATTCCTGTCCCTTGAATGTGTGTGTTTGCTTTACTTTGTAAATATACTTTGGAAGCTAACATTCTTTCTCATCCTACTGCTTAAATGCCATCCCTGAACCTTAATTCAAGTTAAATGCTCCTGTCTCTATACTTACATTAAGTAATTAATGTACTTCTATTATTTTATTTATTGTACTACATTTAGTTTTTCACTTATCTCTTCTTCATCATTAGACTGTCTACTTCTGGAAAGCATATAATTTATTTTACTTAACCACTCATTTTGTTTATTGTCTCCTAGCCTGGCATACAGAAGATATCTGTGCTTTTTGAATGCATGAATGAATTCATGTGTGAATTGAAGACTGCCTACAGTTAATTTCCTTCTATTAATCCATTAAATCATTCAACACACATTGTTGAGTGACTACATTATGCCAGACCTTAACAATGGTGAGCAAAACACTCTGATATCTGCACTCAAGGATCTTAGTGTTACCTTGAAGAAAATGATCCCAAACTCACAATAGCACATTATTTTGTTCTCTAGAGTAGACACAGAGACAAAAATGTTTTGACGTTAGAGGTACATATTGAGATAATTATATGAGTTGGGTGATTTCAACGAACTCTGTTTCAAAATTTACTTTTGATTTGAGGTCAGTTAACTTTTCCACAGTTACCTTATTGCTTTTTTTATATTTTTCAATTATTTTTACAAATAATAAGGATTATTCTCAAGAAATAAAATTATATAATACTTAAGAGCATGCCCTTTGGAATTAGACACATTAATGGTTCAAAAACAGGTTCTACCATTTATTAGAATGTGGTTATGAGCAAGTGAAATTATTTCTCTATTTTCACTTTCTTCTTTTATTGGAAAATAATATTTAGATCATGAGGTCATTGTGAATATTAAATGGAATATTTGTGAAAACATGTATAAAGTAGTTATTGTCAGTTAAGATGGCATACAGTCAAGATTATCTACTATTGTCTTAATGATTAATGTACTTTGTAAATAATACAATGTATTTTGCAAATAATATTTTCTTCTTTTTGATTCTTTTAAATTTAGAAAAGTCAAATGCTAAATGAGCACATCCACCATTTTAACTACTTAAGTTTAAATACTTCATATATAAGTTAAGGGAACTCATTAATATATTTAATTAACTTTTGAAGATCTTAATTTTATATATGAAATTTTTATACATATAGATTATAATCTTTCAGAGTGCTGATATTACATAACCTGTGAAATATACTTGGATTTCTTTTGTAAATATATATATTTTTTGTATTTTTAAATTGTATGTTGTATTTTTGGAGCCCTGGTAGGGCAGTGGTTAAGCGCTTGGCTGCTAACCAAAAGGTCCACAGTTCAAATCCACCAGCTGCTCCTTGGAAACCCTATGGGGCAGTTCCACTCTATTCTATGGGGTTGCTACGAGTTGGAATCAGCTCGATGGCAACAGGTTTGTTTGTTTGTTTGTTTTTTGGTTTATATTGTATTTTATAAATTGATTTTGGAGTTTACCATTGTACATTTATTATGACTTATTATCATCTTAAAGTTTTAGATACATACAAACACAAAATTAAAACCACTAGTTTGTAGAATTTGCTAATTTTAGGATGTAATTCAATTTTTTTTTAATTAAAAGAGAGTATTTCACTTTATATGCTGGACAGTCTGGAAAACATCTGAATCTGTAAAGTAGTTTATATTAATGAGAGTCAACAAGGGTCGAAGCTATTACTGGCAGCAGAATTGTCACAGGATTTCTGAGCACTTCAAATAATTAGGCATTTTAACAATGTTAAGTGAGTATAAAATTTTGAAAAAATGTACATTGATACTTTAAGTTATATGACAAAGCAGAAGTTGACAGAGTTAAATGGAAAACTAGGAAATGTCACCAGGAAGAAATGAACATAACCTAGTTCATATAGTTTAAATATTCTCAATGTTAATAATATTGTTGAAAATAGAAGATTCACATATTTACTGATATTTTGTATCAAACAATATCAGTGGAAAAGTGATAGTTCCAGAGTACAATGTCATGTTACACTGTGACATACTGCTTACTTTTATCCTGTAGTTCATTTCTCTTATTTAGCACGATTAACTGTCCTTTTTTAAATTAATACACATTTTTATTTTTTCTCTTAATATGTAAGTAAAAACTGAAAGTATTGGTCTGTGTATATGCACAAACATATACATAGTAAAATAAAACAAATCTGCTATGGTCAATTCCAACTCACAGTGACCTTATAGAAAATAGGGTTTCCGAGACTGTAATTTTGTTTGTTTGTTTTGTAGTTTTTATTCACCTAATATATTGTGATATCTTTCCATGTCATTAAATATTCTTCTACAATATTCTTAGTGATTCTATCTATAGTTAGGATGTAAGTCCCGTTGCTGTAACAAAGACCCATAACAATGCCTTAAATAAGACAAATATTTATTTCCCTGTTAGGTAAATATCCAGTCAGGCAAGGTATCTCTGCCCCCTGAAGATGGCCGGGCTTCCTTCAGTCAGGTTTCTCCAGCATCTCTAAGTGTGGCCTTGTCTTCATGGTACAGGATGTCCGTCACCATGTCTGTATTGCATCTAACAGGGAGGTTAGAAAGGAAAGTGGGAAGGCTCACCCTTTCCTTTGAAGAACAAGACACAGACTTTGCACATGGCCCCTCTGCTCTCATCCCATTGGCCAGAACTTAGTCAAATGGCCACACTTAGCCATTAGGGAGACTTAGAAACATGTTTTCTAACTGGACATTTACACAGATAAATATCAGGGGTTCTATCATTATGAGGCAGTTCCTGTGTGGTGCAAACAGTTAACACACTCAAAAGTTTGTAGGTTTAGTCCACCCGGAGGCACTTACAGAGAAAGGCCTGGTGATGTACTTCAAAAAAATCAGCCATTAAAAACCCTGTGGAGCACAGTTCTACTCTGACACACATAGGGTCGCCAAGAGTGAGAATGAACTTAATGGCAATTGGTACTGGTTTTATTATTATGGGAAGAAGGAGAATGTATATTGGGGGACAGCTGCCAGTATCTGCCACAATCATATTTTATTTGGTGGACTATTATGGGACATTAATACATCCATTGCTATATATATTTTTTTATATTCTGCTTTAGATGTACTTTATATTTGTACTTTATCATTGTTTAACAATGTTATTAGTTTTAATACAGTTTTGTTTAGATGTTAAAATATTTAATACATAAAGTAATAAAATATTTTAACAATAATATAATATAGTTTAAATTTTAAATTTTATGTACACATTTCTTTCATATAGGAGCTTGCTTTAAATGTGGCTTATATTTTCAAGGGGCAACCTGTTAAAATTACTATTAGCAGTTGCTGTTGAGTAAGTTCCCTATGTGTATCAAAGTAAACTGTACTCCACAGGGTTTTCAATGGTTTATTTTTTTCTGAAGTAGATTGCCACACCTTTCTTTTGAAGTGTCTCTTGGTGGACTGAAACCTGTAATCTTTTGGTTAGCCATTGAGTGTGTTAACCGTTTGCACCACCCAGGGACTCCTGTAATACATAATAGGCTGAAATATATATTATAATAGAGAATCATGCAAAAATACAATGACATTGTGATAGAAGATTCAGTTAATTCCAAATGTTTTAATTAAGGAAGACTTTGAAGAATATTACATTAAAAAAAAAAAGTAGTAAAGTCTTTCAAAATGACTGTATCACAAAAACATAAGTGAAAAAAAATTGTTCTTTCAACCCACAAATCCACTAGCCATGTTCTGTGACTGGTCAAGGGGTCATGATCTCTGGGACCATTCTAGATGAAACTCTCCCACTGCAGACTTCTTGACTCATAGCAACCCTATAGCTCAGGGTAGAACTGCCCCCATAGAGTTTCTATGAGTCAGAATCGACTTGATGGCTTTGGTTTGGTTTGGGTAGTCTTCCTTCAGTTCCAAAATATGCTACGGACCCTAGGCTTCCATATCTTTAGTTATGCTATCCCCTGTGTCCATGTTGGATTACTGCACACATACGTTCATTCAGCAAAACCTCTTAAGTGTTAGTGACCATGAAGAGGAAACACTTCTTAAGCAAAGAGGTTTCCATGAACAGGCATGTTGCTGAGCTAGCATGGTATTCAGGAAAGAGAAATGGCTATTTTAAAAAATAATTCTTAAGCATCCTATATTTGCCCTTCTTAAAAAGCAAAAAAAGACACTTATAGGTTCTCTTTCCAGATAATCAGAAAGAAAATACATATTTTCTTTGGCCATAACCTCTTTATTGATAAAGGCCAGAGAAAGCTAGAAAAATCAAGAGGTTGAGATAAAAGGAAGCATTAAAAAATTAATCTTAGAAGGAAATCTAATGCCTCTTCCTCTGAGAAAAAGGAAAAAAAAGAATATGAATGAAGACATAAAAGAAACTTGATAGAGAAAAACAAAGTTGAGGCAGCTCACATCAAAATCAAAATAATTTGACTTTATGCTAATAATTTTACCAAAACTAAATGGGTAACTATGATAGTTGGTTATCCTACTTAGTTTTATCCTACTTTAGGAGAATGGGAAAGACTAGAAATAATGACTATAATGGGGATGACAGATACCAAGCAGCGTTGAGAGTCCAGCAGGGGTTGGATGCATAGATTGTAGCAATCTTAATAAGTAGGGTCTTTAATTATCTCCCCAAATGTAAACAGTAATGAGAATAAATACTGGGAGCTATGGCAAAATATTAAGGAGGAAAGGAATCCAAAGTGCTATTTAATATTTAATAAAGTGAAATTAATATTGAATTGACTGATCATGAGTCAATCTTAGGTAGTGAATATAGGAAGTAATATTTTCTATTAAAATTATATTTCACTTTTAAAAAGAAAGAAAAAGAGAAACTTACTGGAAAATTATACTTTGATTAATGCTGCTGTATCACCATGTTATAGTCATAAATTCAGAGAAGATATATTTTGGTTAACAGTGGTTCCTAGGACATTCCATAATGCCTAGCATTACAGAAAGCCCTCCACAAATAAATGTGGAATGAGTAGGTGTTTTTTCTTAACACAGAGTTGAAGATTTTTAACTTCATAAAATGTTATAACTGCAATAAAGTTAGTATATGTTGTACTCTTAAATAATCCCCAAATTTGTTTGAATTTTTTGCCTATACCTGATAATAAAGATTAAATACCAGCACAAAACATGCATTTAGGGGAATGTGAGCAAATCAAGCATTGTAGATAATGATGAGGGGAAGGCAGTCATAACTTATTACAAGCTAAACAAAAGGTAGAGGAGTTTGTGCTTTTGAATGGAAGGACAACAAACAAACATGTAAAATACCACAGACTACGTTGTTGTTGTTGTTATTGTTAGGTACTGTCAAGTCAATTTTTGTCTCATAGAGAACTCATGTGACAGAGTAGAACTTCCCCACAGGGTTTTCTAGGCTATAATCTTTACAGGAGTGCATCTCCTGGTCTTTCTCCCACGGAGCCACTGGATGGGTTTGAATCACCAGCTTTTCAGTTAGCAGCCAAGTGCTTAACCATTGTGCTACCTTCAGACTTGCTTGGGTCTAGAAAATTATCCTTACTTTTCAAATTGCATTAATCTAATCTCATTTAATAAATCCAGTCGGATACCACATTTAAATATGCATGTAGAAAGAGAGAGACAGAGAAAGAGACTTAATATGGAATGCAGCCAACATAAATTGTTAATGAATAATAGATCTTGAGATAAAAGGATAGAGAAAATCATGGACATTATATAGGTTGTGCAAAAAATATGAGAGACCCAATCACTCTCTTTTGCTCAAAAGAAAATTTCTTTCTTTTTATTTGAATACACTATAATTGTTCTGTATGTGTGGTGAGAAACCTACAAGAATACATCAGCCCAAGTGAAAACAGGAGAAGTATCAGCAGGATATTGAAAATGGGTCTATGACTATTGGAGTGATAAAATCCTGCAGTGGATAATCATCAAAGAAATCTTTATGGAACCTATGAGGGGGGTTCAAGATGAGGGAAAACACAAAACGCAATGAGCAGGATAAGTAGAGTTGAGTCTCGTACCTGCAACTTGAGAACCATATGAATATGCAAAAAATTTTAAATTTCATCGAGATTCAGTTTCTTCATCTTTAATGTAATGAGAGTAGTAGAAACATACGCAAGGCTGGTATGAGAAAATACATTTGAGTGCATTTTATACATTTAAAAACATAGTTCAGATAAGGCTGTTTGATTGCCAGGCAACAGAAACTGATCATGGGTATGTAAAACAAAAGAAAAATGTATTAGAATGATATGGAAAACACTGAAAGGAAACTTGAAAGTCAAGGTTTCATTAATTAATGCAGCCTGCTATGTGCTAGGTTCTATTCTATGCACTGGATAAATAAAGATGAGCAAGAGAAAAAAAGCTTATATTCTAATGGGAGGAAACTGAAAATAGACAAGAGAAATAGCATGAAGTATAGTATGTTAGATGGTGATAAATGCTAAGAATAAATATAGTGCAAGGAAAAGGGATAGAGAATATTAAAGTGTGTAGTTTAAGTAGTGTGGGCAGGGAAGGCCTCCTTAAGAAAGGGACATGTAAGTAAAGACCTGGAGAAACCAGAGCAGCACTAGGGATCCCAGTACTAGAATGAGCTGAAGGGAGTTTCTTCACAATGCCATCATCAGATGAGTTAACTTGATTTATTTTCCTCTATTCAAAATTTAAATCCAGAGGAGAGAGAGAGAGTCTGGATGGCTCAATCATTCTATCATATACGTCATCTGCTTGCCTTCTGACTGGCTTGCCCAACATCTGTCCCAACACTCTCCCACCTATAATGAGGTACACCATGAACAGACTGTGCTTAACCGATTATTAGGATTCCTTTAATGCCAAAGAAAGTGTATGTTACATCTTCATATTCTTCACAGCTTCTAAAACTTTGTTTCTATGCCATCCTTTCCTCATATCCTATTTCTTTCTCTAAAAGCCTCGGTTGCTCTTTAGAGTCCAATGCAATGTATGTCTTCAGTGAATGCTTCACAGTCCACCAGGTTAGGTTTACCCCTCTTATTGAGAACTATAAAAGGTTATACTTACCTCTGTTATAATCATTAAATATATTTCCAGCATGCATATATTCCCCATTATATTTTGAGTTTCTTTTTTTTTATTGTTGTAATTTAAGTGAGAGTTTACAATTCAAGTTAGTCTCTCATACAAAATTTTATACATGCACTGTTATGTGACCCTAATTGCTCTCCCTATATGGTGACAGCACACTCCTCCTTTCCACTCCTGATTTCCCATGTACATTCAACCAGCTCCTAACCCTCTCTGCCTTCTCATCTCACCTCCAGACAGAAGCTCCCCGTTTAGTCTCTTGTATCTACTTGAGCTAAGAAGCACACTCTTCATGAGTATCATTTTATGTCCAGTCCAATCCTTTTCTGAAGAGTTTGCCTCAGGAATTGTTTTAGTTCTGGGTTGACAGAGAGTCCAGGGGCTATACTTTCTGGGGTTCCTCTAGTCTCAGTCAGACCATTAAGTCTGGTCTTTTTACTAGAATTTGAGTTCTGCATCCCACCTTTCCCCTGCTCCATCAGGGACTCTCTGCTGTATTCCCTGTCAGGGCAGTCATTGGTGGTAGCCGGGAACCATCCAGTTCTTCTGGTCTCAGGCTGATGAAGTCTCTGGTCTATGTGGCCCTTTCTGTCTCTTGGGCTAATACTTTCCTTGTGTGTTTGGTGTTCTTCATTCTTCTTTAGTCCAGGTGGTTGGGACCAATTGATGCATCTTAGATGGCCGCTTGCAAGCTTTTAAGACCCCAGACACTACTCACCAAAGTAGGATGCAGAACATTTTCTTAATAAACTTTGTTATGCCAATTCACCTAGATGTCCCCTGAAAGCATGGTCCCCAGACCCCCGCCCCTGCTACTCTATCCCTCAAAGTGTTTGACTGTATTCAGGAAACTTCTTAGCTTTGTTTTAGTCCTATTGTGCTGACTTCCCCTGTAGTGTGTACTGTCCTTCCCTTCACCTAAGATAATTAGTTTGAGTTTCTTAAGAGTGCAAAATACATTTGTTAGGTGAATGAACTGTGGTTGCTCAATAAATGTCTAAACATACAAAAGATACGTGGCAACGGTCATAAAGTATGTTTTGTACCAAGCTTTATGTTGGGAGTATATTGAATAAATTTGACATTGTGCCTATAGAATATGAATTATTCAACAAGATAGTTGAATAGGCTCATTATTTTGCTTATGTGTGTGTGGTTGTTGTCGATGATGATGTTTTCTTTGTTTCATTTGATGGGTAAAAGTTATAAATGAAGGAAATAATTTGTTGTAAGGATTTTAAAGCTTCCCTGGGTGGTACACATGGGATTGCCATGAGATGGAATAGACTCAACGCAACTAACAATAAGGATTGTAAAAGAAAAAAATGTAAAAAAAAAATCTAAATTTAAAATATATGTATTTACTCGTATTTAATACCCATCAAACAATATTAGATAATATTAGGAGTTATGTGCTTCATGTGAACACTGTATAAAAGCTTAGTGTTGCACTTGAATTCTGTTTTATGCTCTACATTACAATTCTGTTTAAAGCAGCCTCCATTTTCTTACAATATGTAACATTTTTCTTAAAGTTAGAAGTATAGATACTAAATCCTCATTAATTTATAGTGATAGAATATAGCGATTTGAAGTCAGACAGATAGGGATTTAAATCGTTCTCTGCCTCCTACTGGACACATGATTTCTCTCTAAATTTCATTGTCTTGTCTATAAAATGGGATAGACAGTAAGTCTGACCTCAAGGGATTGTCATTAGGATCAAGTGAGAGAATATATATAAGATGATCATCATGGGGCTCAACATGCATAAATATACAACAAACATACCTACAGCATTATTTTATAAATATTATTATTAAATTATCAAATATTTGAATGAAATATTTTGTTCTCAATTATTTTGTTTCTTCTATTCACTGCCAATGCAAAATCACTCTGGGAATTGAAATGGAGCTTTTATAGACCTCTCTCCTAGACCAGTGTAAAAAAATTTTAGAATTGTTACAGGGATTTTCAAATAAAGAACAATAATTACCACCTGGGTCACTGATTAAGCAATGCAGGTTACCAATCCTCACTCCCATAGATGATTCAGAAGTCTGGTAAAGGATGAGGAGCCAGGATTTTTGAATAGAATCCCAGTTAATGTCTGTAAAGAAAGATCATGATTTAGGAAATAGTGGATGGGAAATGGAAAATATTTTCAGCACTTATAGCAAAAGAACTTTCTATCTGGAAGATAATTGGTGACTAGGTTAAATGTTCACAAGGTCTGCTTCCAGTTATAGGTAATTATTATATTTTAGAAAGATGTGCTTTTGATTTGTTGTGTTACTGTCATTTATTTCTTTCACGGACAAGTGTTTAACTCTAATGGATGTATGAATTGTGAGAATTCCAAGCTACTTCTTTGCCCTAAAATAAGTTAATTAAATTGAAGACCAGTCCTCAGTAATGATGACCTTTAGCTTATATCTCCTTTAGGGCATATGTTTGTCACAGAATTTCCAAATCCAGACTTAGTATTTTGCCGTGTCAAGAATGATATTCATCTGGCATCAATTAATGATTTATCTGTCACACAGAAACTGTGGAAAATAAAACAAAACCTTTAAACTATCCACTAAAGTAAATGTGATCAATTCCTTTTAAAATTATCATCTCAAATTAGAGTTTGATTAAAATAACAAGTGTTCATTGCAAAAGGACCATTATGTGTTTGTTATTACTGGACTATGCAATTATCAAATATCAAGAAAAATGCCCCATAGCATGTTTGGCCATTATCTTTACACTTTTGGCTAAATTTCAATAATAAGACCTCCACAGTATCACTTCGGCTTTCATGAAGTCTCTTCCTTTATCCCAAGATATATTTCAAAGATCATAATCAGGACAATTTCATAAAAAAATGTGGCATTGAAACATTCATGAAGAAAGCACTAGTTTAGGATTTGTTGCAAGTCCACTGACAACTTGTTTTAATTTTTTTTAATTTAGCTTTAAAGAGAAGGAAATGATCAATCTTATTCTAACACTGCAGAATAAACATTGTTTTTAAATGAATTTTACCAAGTATAGAAAAAAAATGCTTCAAAGTACCTGAAGTGGTGTTAATTAATGTCTCTCTGCCTTCTGCTCTTGGTGCTACATTTAAGAGCCAATACAGTAACTCCAGACATTTATAATATCTACATGGACTGGCCTAGGGCAGATAGTATTTTTTGAGAGGGATCATGGTATAGTCAAAAGAGTATGATATTGGGAATTTATTTGATATGTATCTTGACACATACTAGCTGTGTGACCTTGGATAACTACTCTGAATTTTAGTTTTGTCATTATAAAATTAAAATAATAAAACCTATCTCAGAAATTTTAAAAAGATTTGAAATGATGTATTTAAAACTAAGCACATAGTAGGCTCTTTATAAAAATGATAATGACGAAGATGATAGTAATTATAATAAAATTGTATTTTGTTGCCAGCCTCCAAGATAGCCCCCAGTGGTCCTCAACTTTTTGTAATCCTCTCCCTCACTGAATTGGGGCTGGCCCTGTGTAAACAGTATATGGTGGATGTGACATTGTATGCCTTCTGAAATGAGATCCTGAAGATATTGCAGTTTCTACCTTGCTTTAGTAGATTTCTCGCTCTGGGGTAAGTCCTCTAGCATGCTATGAGAACACTCAAGCAGCCCAGTGGAAAGGCACACCTGGAGAGAAGCTAAAGTCTCCAGCCAACACTAACTACACTAACTTGCCAGCCATGTGAATGAAACCCTTTGGAAGTGGATCCTCCAGTACCAAGGAGTCAATCCTTCAGATGATTGCCGTCCATGCTGACCTCTGACTGCAACCTCAGGAGAGGCCCCAAGGCAGAACCAGCCAATTGAGCCATTCTCAAATTTCTGACCACTAATACCATGAAAGCTCATAAATGTTTATTGTTGTTCTAAGTCACTAAATTTTGGAATAATTTGTTAAGCAAAAATAGGTAACAAATACAATTGCCAAGGTCAAAAGACAAATTTGTCATCTCTAAGCAAGTTCTTGACAACCTATTTCTGTCCATATGTTTTTAATGATCCCAGTAAACCCTCTTTGGAGCCCTGGTGGCACATTGGTTAACAGCTCGTCTGCTAACCAAAAGGTCAGCAATTCAAATCCACCAGCATCTCCTTGGAAACCCTATGGGGCAGTTCTACTCTGTCCTGTAGGGTCGCTATGAGTCAGAATCGACTCAACTGCAACGAGTTTTTTTTATGAGATCCTCTTTAGCAAAACTGACTTACTTTTGCTTCACCCAGTTTATTTTTGCCCTCAACTTTACCACAATGCTTTCACTTTATAAACACTCCAATTTTAGAGCATCAGTATCTTTCACTTTAGAGCAGTTTTATGGGCATTTCTTTCTGGAAGTTTTTTCTAAAGAGTTTGCACAATACACTATAACTAGATTACAAATTGCTTGTTAGCAGGTACCTTAACTTCTCTTCTTTGGAATCTTTTGACAGCTCATATGGTATAATCTCATTTTATACTGGTTAAATTGATATGAGTATGCTCTTGCATTTGCAAACACTTTTTTCTTGGTAGGAAAACCATATGAGTGAAGGGAGTATCAACTTTCTAATATTGTGCACAGGATAGGAGCTTTTTATCCAGGTGATACCTGGTCAAGGGAAAAATTTGGAAGAAAAAATTAAAAACGCAACCCCATCCTATTTTTTTCAAGTGGGATGTTTTACTATAATTTATACTTTCCTTCTAACAAAGGAATCTTAATTTTGGAAAGCTTGTTAAAATAATTATTTTATCCAAGGCAAGATATACTGAATGCTATCTCCCTGGGATAAAATACTATTTTGTGTTGAAAGAATTCGAGTTCCTATTAAGTAAATCTAATATCTTAGATTAGATTTAATAATCTTGACTTAATATCCTGACTAACAAAATTCAATATAACATTATCATATTTCTATTGCAAAGTTAATTTATGTTTGAAGTATGATAATGCTTCTAGGTTTGTCTGAATAAAAATGACTGATCTGAAAGTATTTAAAATTATTTTGGATAAAGTATCAAGTCTCCCCTCCCCCCAAAATTGGGAGGAAATATTTTCAGAGAATATTTATCAGATGAATGCATAGTAATTAAATAGACCAATTTTAAAATGTTTTCAGAGAACTATTTTCTAAAATATGAGGTATGGTTGTCTAAAAGTTTTCAGAATCTTTGGTTTAGCTCAGCAATAGCAAGTACTTCAATCAGCTATTTATAAAACACATACATATGTATATATTCTAATGACATTTATATCATTTATTGCTGTTGAGTCAATTCCTACTCACGGTGACCCCATGTGTATCAGATATCAGAGTAGACTGTGCTCCACAGGAGTTTCAATGCCTGAATTTTTGGAAGTAGATTGTCAGGCCTTTCGTTTGAGGCGCCGCTGGGTGGACTCAGACCGTCAACCTATTAGATAGCATCCAAGCACTTACCCATTTGCACCACCTAGGAACGTCAAATGACTTTTATATGGTTGGATATTTGCTTGTGTGCCTGTAATACTATTAGAAGCTTACATGAACTTGAGTTAAGAGTAAACCTACTATTATTAAAAAACACAACAC
>NW_004444061.1:57994-58684 GCF_000243295.1 Trichechus manatus latirostris
GGCTAGGCCATGATTCCCATTATTGTGTGGTTGTACTCCAATTTGTGATCTGATGTAATTTTCCTATGTGTTGTAAATTCTAATCTCTGCCTGTGCTTAATGAAGCAAGATTAGGTTATGTTAAAGAGGATCAGGGTGGGATGCAACGCCCTTAATCAGGTCACAGCCCTGATCTGATGTAAGGGGAGTTTCCCTGGGTTGTGTCCTACATCACCTTTTATCTTACAAGAGATAAAAGGATAGAGAAGTGAGCAGAGAGAGAGAGACCTCATACCACCAAGAAAGAAGTGCAGGGAGCAGAGCACGTCCTTTGGACCTGGGATCCCTGAACTGAGAAGCTCCTAGACCAGGGGAAGATTGGTGACAAGGACATTCCCCCAGAGCCTACAGAGAAAGAAAGCCTTCCCAGGGAACTGGTGTCCTGAATTCAGACTTCTAGCCTCCTAGATTGTTAAGAATACATTTCTGTTTGTTAAAGCCATACGCCTGTAGTATTTCTGTTATAGCAGCACTGGATAACTAAGACACTTCATGATAGAATACTTTGCCAGCTTCTAGGGTCAAAGGAAACACTAGATTATTTTTCATTCAAATTAGTGTTACTATATCTTCATGAAATGGAGAGGGAAAGTCAAAATCCTTTCTGTTACATGTCACCTAACTTCAGATAATACAAAGGCTTGCCACAGC
>NW_004444061.1:60237-61591 GCF_000243295.1 Trichechus manatus latirostris
GCATAGATTGTTAGCATTCCAGAATGCTGATGTAAGCTCTACCTATGAAATACTTATGTATTGTTATTAGTGAGGAATTGGGTATTTTTCTCACCACTGCAGAGAGATTGGCAGTGTGTGACCCCAGTCTTCAGGGAATCCATGATATTTCCTTAGGCAGGCAAAGATCTGCTACTGATTTGTAAGGTACCCTCTTGGAAGGTCAGTGTCCTTCACTATATAAATTGGGAACTTGTAGCAAGTTCATATGTGCTGTTCCTTCCCACCAACCTGCAATTCAATCTGCAAATCTCGAGATAGTCATATTTTTATGGCTTCATATTTGGCAAGCCATTTAATTAAACTTCCTATTAAATATCTGTAATCTTCTTAAGAAACCAACCAAGCTATGTTAGCTATGTTAGTTCCAATTATGTATTTTGTAAGTACTTTTAAATTTAGGTTTTGAATTTTTATTGATTTTTCTTTACATGTAATGTGTTAATAATTCACCTTTGTTTTTAACAATAATAAAAAATGACTTTTCTAGAGAAAGAACTGTATTAATCTTTAACAGGTGACAACACATATATGTTGCAACTACATTTTCCACCGCTGGAGGTTTATTGGCAGGTATTTGATATACTTTAGTACATTCTAGTGTCATGGCAGATACTGGTGCAACTGCCTAAAAAACAAGGAAGTTGGTCTGTGCCACGTTTGAGTGTTGAGAGCCATTCGTATGAGGGATGCTTCCAGGAGAAGTGATTGTGTGAAACTTCAGTATCTTTTGGCTTCTGTACAGCGAGTAGAGTTGATGTGATAGAAACTACCAACGTGACAAATTACTCTCTTTCTGTGTGTGTATGTCTTCATATTATTACGGACTAGTGTATTCTTAGCTACTGAGTACACTAAAATCAATTATAGTCATTATCCTTTTTTAATACTTAAATTATCCCAAATTTTGTTAGTGGGAGCCCCTTCAAGCTGGCCCTTGTATCCTTTGCTGTGTCTTAGTTTGAGTGCTTATTTATTTTCTGGAAAGAAAAATTTTTATCCCAAGCTCATCTTCCCTTGTCTTAACTAGACCTAGAATTAGGTCTTCAAAAGTATCATTTCCTGTTCATGGAAAAAGGTACTCAGAAGCCAATATCTGAGCAGCAGGAGAGCTCATTGCTGTTGGAGGACTACTGTTAAATTTTAATGCTCAAAGGGCACAACTCTGGGTTCTTGCAGTGATCTGTTTAGTTTGTGCTCAGGAAGGCAGATATCCAAAAATGCATGCAAGTAGAGAAAGTAGCTACCTTTATTTTTCTATTCATGAAGTATTTGGGCATCTGCTGTGTCATAGGCCCTGTCCTTGACACTGAGA
>NW_004444061.1:64209-65275 GCF_000243295.1 Trichechus manatus latirostris
ATAGATTTGAGAAACAGGAAGTAGTGATGGGCATAGATTGGAAACAAAAGGAAGGGGAATAAAGAGTGAATGTTTGCTTCATTGGGTTTTGAAATAATTTGGAATAACTGGCTAGCCTGTGCTTGCATTTGGAGACTTGGAGAAGAAGATGATTGATAGATGTGTCATTCCATCACAAATTTTTTTACTAGGGGATGGAATTTAATCTAGGATTCAAATATCCTTGCTGCCCCCTTCATAAGTTTTGAGTATTAAATAAAATAGTATATATAAAGTTCCTTGCACAATTCTTGTGCTCATTAAGTGCCAGTAAGTAGAAGCTATTCATGTTATTTAATTAATATCTCCCTAAGTCCACAATGAAAATCTTCCAAACTTGTTTAATACTCTAATTTTGTATTTATTATTTGGTATTAAATTGAAAATACAGCATGGAACATGTCATGGACAGTGTGATCCCATTGTTGTAAATGTTTTGAGTGGATACATTTTTGGAATTCTGGAAGTATACACTATAAGATATTACAACCAGTTTTTTTTTTCCCCAAGCAGTAGGATTTTAAGTTATTTTTACATACTGCAAAATATTAAAAGATTTTCTTTGTCATAATAGTAGGATTTTAGGTGATTTTATTGTTTTGCTCATTTGCACATTCAAAGTGTTCTGCAATAAATATATGTCACTTTTGTGTTAAAAGCCAGACCAGTTACCCTTGAGTCGATTTCAACTCATGGCAACCCCATGTGTGTCGCAGTAGAACTGTGCTCCATAGGGTTTTTAATGGCTGTTTTTTGGAAATAGATCACCAGGCCTTTCATCTGAGGCACCTCTGGGTAGACTTGAACCTCCAACCTCTTGTGGTTATCAGCCAAGTGTGTTAACCATTTACGCCACCCAGGACTCACTTTTGTGTTAGGGAAGGTAAAAGTTACATAAAATTCTCTTCTTAAAACAACATTTTAATTTTTCACTTTACAGCAGAGTTAAGCAATATGGTACAAAGTTCTTTCCAGTCAGTGGTAGTCTAATGGTAGGTATTTATCATCTCTTTTATTCATTAAAAAT
>NW_004444061.1:66098-81735 GCF_000243295.1 Trichechus manatus latirostris
ATCTTGTGGCTGAGAGGAGGCTGAGCTAGTTGGCAACAACAACTGGTCTCTGACAGAGATTACAAGTTACATTACCACAGATTAGTTTGTGAATCCAAGAGGGATGATCTACCATTAGACAGACAAAGAACAGAGGAGTGACAGAGGAGGCAAAAGGCAGCACACTTGAGGGCCCTGACTCTTGTCCTTTTGCACGAGCTGTTTAAGCCCTACCCGCATGAGCTGTCATTTTAGTAAGTAACTAGGGCTGGAGATATGGAATTCCTGGGGATTTTTAAAATTATCAGATTAGATTAAGTTAATTTCTTATCTACCACCCGGTGACTGTAGCTTCTGAGAAAGATTAGATGAGTTACATATCAAACAAACAACTCACTCTCTGAACATAGTCATACTGATGACACAGTTACATATTTTAGAAATCATATTATTGTTAGAATTTTATTTTTAAAAAATTAATAGATTCCTGAAACACTTTTTTATATCATCGAAACATTTCTTATAGTGCATATATATGTAGTTGAGTACTGTTATAGAAATACGAATTATATATGTGTATGTATATATATTTAGATAGATAGATCCAAAAAAACCAAACCCTTTGCTGTTGAGTTGATTCTGACTCATACCGACTCCATATGACAGAGGAAAATTGCCCCATAGAGTTTCCAAGGAGAGCCTGTTGGATTTGAACTGCCAACCTTTTGGTTAGCAGCTGTAGCACTTAACCACTACAACACCAGGGTTTCCTTGATAGATAGATATATAAAGGAAACCCTGGTGACGTAGTGCTTAAGCGCTACAGGCTGCTAACCAAAAGGTGGACAGTTTGAATCCACCAGGTGCTCCTTGAAGGTCCTATAGCGTCGCTAAGAGTCGGAATCGACTCGACGGCAAAGGTTTTGGATTTTTTTTTTTGGTTTATATATAAAAGAGAAAGTATGTATAAAGTGGACTGACATTATTTGGATATGTTTATTACGTATATTCAACTATGCATGTACTGCAACAACAAAAAAAGGGAGACAATTAACAATTTAAATATTGCCGAAGATTTTATAAGCCATTCTGTGCAATAAGTGTACACATCCCCAAGTGATTGTGAAATGCGAGACAGGACCAATTTCTGAAGCTGCTCCTGTGCTTCTCATGTGTAAGTGCCTCATGATGCTAAATGTAATTCTAGTTTTAAAGATACTTTTCATACATTACAAAGTACACAGTGTACTTTTCATATAGCAAAGCCCTAATGGCAGGGCGGGCCATTCATCCGGTGCTCATGCAGATTAAGACTGAGGTGTTTCCAACTTGTGAGAAAACTGCTTAGTATGGACTAAGTGGGCCTTGGTATGTTGATTTCTGGTGTTGTGCTTCCCTGAGGGATTACCTACGGTGATTTTGAATCCATGGATTTTTGCCTTGTGAGCTAACTTTAATGGCTAACCTTCCCTGAAGAGAAGATGTGATTTCCCTCTAAAAATGCATCTGTGACAGGACTGAGTACATCAACTTCCAGTCTGCCTTTGGCAAGTAATTTTTTCAAAGGGAAGTGAATAGCTGTAGATTTGTTGTAAAATGAAGCAATCAGATGACAGATAAAGGGAATATCTGTTACATTATCCATGACATTTTTGAAGCACAGCTTATAATCTTTTATAAGATATGAAAGACAGTTCAAGGAATCTGATTTTCTTATTCTAGTTTCTTAGTACAACACAGTCTCAGCTATGTTAAGTAACATCCATTTGTGGATTCCTGAGAGGTTAGCACTGTGTTTAGGAGCTGGTCTATCATTTTATAACTGGAGTAAATAAGGGAGTGGTAAAACACATGTAGGACTCATTAAAATATTTTTCTTTAGGCTGTTGTAAATAGTTTCAGAAAGGGAAATGTGCAGTTCACTACACAGACTTACTATTGTGTTCAATTTGCATGTTCATAGAAATCATTTGGAACAGAGCAGCCTGGATTCTAATTCATCTATGCCCCTAAGAATCTGTGTTCTTTGGAACAGTGTTTACAGAACGTCAATTCCTTCTATGCAAAATAATGATTTTGGAGAAAATGGTCCCTAGGTATTCTTTGGTTTTAAAAGTCTATAGTACCGTAATTTTCCTCGTTTTAAATACACTGCATTTGAAGGGCCATTTGAATGACTTAATTTCATGAGTTCTCAATGAAAATGAATGTTCTCTACTTGCAATGTTAATCATAATTAATAATATCATTCAGAATAATTGTTTTTCATACTTAAGTCTATTTTACAAAATTAGTGAGTGATGTTTTATGTTATTCACACAGAACTATTAGAAGCCATTTTTTTTTTTTGGTTTGTTTGTTTCCATTTAAAGGAAGAGCTTTATTCAGAGTTATTTTTGCTGATTTCATATACTTGAGTGAAGACAGAGTAATATCTGTTAAAGATTTTTAAAATAAGCGATCCTATTAAAATTATACATACCATGAAAATATTTATTTGTAATAAGAAATTCAATTGGCAATTAAGATAACATATGCTTTTGTTTATATCTGATGTTAACAATTTTGATAATCTACAAGACTATTTATTAAGAACTCATTCCTTCATTCAATAAAATGAGAAAACATATACATGCAAACCCCTGTCTCCTAAGGTCTCTTCTATACACTAACCATTAAGGGGAAAAAGTTAACAATATTCTGCTCTACCTCTTCAATAAATACAGTGTGGGTTGTGTCTAGAGTTCCCACTTTTAATTTTTATATACATATAAATACAATCACATTATGAAGTTTTTCTTCAGTATCCATCTATCTAAAAGTTATGAAACCAAAGTATCTGTTGACATATAGTTACTGAATCTCATTGTGTTTCTACATAGATTGCAAAATATGGTCAATGCCTTCAAGGAAGTTACATAAGCACTGAGGCAAAGACATACGAAAACATACTAAGTTGTAGTATCTTTAGCATATATGCAATGCAGATATATAAGGCACTTTCCCATTTTATATGAGAATTTTTAAAAAGTGTGTTTCAAATTGTTTTGCAGGAAAGGAGTCTGAGATAATTAGAAATACCCTGTTAACCCTTAATAAAAGATGAATGGCAAAGCTGAAAGTAAATATACTGGCAATAATTGATACTGTTACATAGCAGGCAACAAAGTACAATTAGTGGTAAAAGAAGCCCATGCACTTCTATAAAATAAGTACCTGTACAGTATTTTGATGAATACTGGCATCTAGAAACCATCTATAATGTGTAATGAATTAGAAAAACACTCTATATAATATATGCAGAGAAACCAAGTAAACTGGAAAAAATTTTGAAGAGGACTAACAAAGAGATTAGTTTATATTAAAGGTAACTCTGGCCAAGGGATGGAGGAGAAAATGCAGGGAGAAAAGACTGGAGGCATTTAGATAAAAGGGCAGCTACTTTAAGTCCTGGTGAGCTGTAAGGCTGGGAGCAAATATAAGAACGGTACAGGTAGATAGCGTAGAAGAAAGAAGAAAGGAGGTGTTTTATAATTCCCTGCTTTATAAATCTCATCACCGACATCTAGTTCAGGTCCCTCAAACTGTTATTATTTCCTAAAGTAGATCCTTGACTGCTATTGTCTTGGATTCTGTGTATCCTATATACTGCATTCTGACTCATTTTCCTGAATAGCACTCTATGTTACATTTCTGTCCACATTCTTTTACTATCCTACATTTCTGTCCACATTCTTTTACTATCCACCATGGAAAAATTTCTTCTTGAGACAGTTTTACTCTAATCACTGTCCACAAAATATTTGTACTTTACTATCTCCAATTTTACACATAATCCATCCCCCAGCATAGGATAGCTCCTACACACCTGTCTCAAATCTTACTCTTCATGCAATAATTAATTAAAAATCCTCTTCCTTCAGAAAACTGTGTGTAACTTTAAATTTAACCATAATTTCTCTCTTTGTAAATGCCTGCAGATGAGTTTTAAAGGTAGCATCACCCAAAAGTATCTTCACAATCTGGCCTCATCTTTTGCTTCTGCTCCTCACCACACATGTTCATACATGGGCACATGTGCACGCCCACATGCACACACGGTACATTAGGTCCATCATAGTATTTGTCAAGTCCTTTTTATCCCCTATGTTATTTGTCTCTTGCATTGAATGAACCTTTTTTCTAGAATGCCTTTCTCAACTTTCTTTCCCTATTGAGCTCTACACTTTAAAACCTCCTATCTTTTCTCTGGAGTCCCTCAGTGGTACAAATAGTTAACGCACTCGGTTGCTAACCGAAATGTTGGAGGTTCTTGTTCACCCAGAGGCACCTTGGAAGAGAGGCCTGGCGATATATACTTTCAAAAAATGAGCCATTGAAAACCTATGGAGCACAGGTCTACTCTGACATACATGTGGTCTCCATGAGTCAGAATCAACCCAATGACAACTGGTTTTTATCTTTTCTCTGAGAAGTTTTCCTGACCACTACAGACAAAAAAAAAAAAAAATCAATCACATCCTCTTCCATGATCACATACTTCAATGCAAATATTTCTTGTAGAACATTTATCATATTTTATTTTGATTACCTGTTTGATTTTTCCCCTCTTGAGTTCAGAAAACATATCTTAACTCATCTCTGTATCTGAGCACCTGCAATGGTGCTGTCACATGACAATGGTTTAAGATCTGCTAAGTGAACACGTGAATGGTGACTGAATAATGTATCATCATAGAGGCCAAGAGTGGAGCTAGTTTTAAACAAGGGAGTCATAAATAAAGTCAAATGGTAGACAGACTAGAATGTGGCCTAAGAAAGGACCATTGATTCAACTCACTGGAAATGTAGTCAGATTTCAATGGGAAGGGAGTGAAAAATGGTAACCAAGTGGAAGCAGTAAAGTCATGCCACTTATTTAAGAAGTGTAGTTATGAAAAGGACAAATCTAAGTCAGTAAAAGAGCATTTGAAAATTTATTAAATGCATTTATTTTTAGATCTTTAAATATGTCAACGGTGGAATTTCTTTGATGGTCATGTTAAGGGATCTAGTAGAGATGCTTGGTGGGGGCAGGGATAAAACAAAAACAAAAAAACAGGAGTAACCTGTTTTCAAAAAGTAGAAGATAGAATTGATCACATAGACCAATGGATACCGTTGGAAAAAAATCGATGGTGGAGTTCTTGTAAAAGACTATTTAAATAGAAAATGACTGCATGTTTAGAAAAGAGGGAAAGATGAAGAGGTTCACTTCTAAATAAGAATGGATAAAAATGGAGGCCATGTCTTCTCTGTGTAGGCAGTGTGTAGCCTCCATTGCTATTGCTAATGACTCACAAGAGTAACTCTCCTTGCCTAATTCTGTGAAGAAATGGTCATATTACCATATTTGAAATCTCCTAAGCAAATGGCTAGTGTACAATCAACACAAACTTACTTACAAAATGGCTAAACAAGCTTGAAATATTGCTCAGTGAACCTTATTTAGCTAACAGCTTTATTCCTGACTACACAAAGGTTTTCAATATTTTCCACCCATAGCATTTCCCTGTAATTATCTGTATAATTTTTTTAAAAAATCACTTGGTAATAAAAAATGATGGACTAATGTTCCTGGAATTATTTTTTATTTTTATGCTGGTCTAATTATTTTTTGCTTAAATCTTAATTTTATGATCAAACACATTTATGAAATTAACTCTCGGTTTTTAGGACAGCATAATTTATTCTTTTTAGTATCTTAGTAATTTACTGTATCTAGATTCATTTCATTTTTTATGTATTTCTTCTACTGAGTTTTCATAATTTTCTCTTCACGTTCCCTATGTTATGTTCATTTTTCTACAATACTTGGTAACATAAAATATGCTATAAATCTGGCTCTGAAAAACTTTCAGGCTTATCCTCTTCTTAAGAGATACCAAAACTTTAAAATAAAAGACCTGTCAATATTAAACTTCTTAAATGATTTTTATCTTTGATGCTATCTTCATTTTCTGTCACTAGCAGAAATGTGAGCACAGAGTATCTGTTCAACTTAAAAGAAAGTATAGTGAGAATTTTTGTTTGGTATATTTTCATAAAAAGAGCGTTCTGGATATATAGATAAGTAGAAAAAGATAACAAGTTGGTACAAACAACACGAACCAACTTTTAAGCAGATAAGACATTTACTGGAAGTACTGATAAGATTTGAACGAGGCTCAGCAAACAAAAATCAAGTAAGCCTAATGAACTAAACCCATGGCAAAAAAAAAAAATTCCACAGCACCAGTCTTTGAGAGTTTGCTCCTGTTGATGCCAGCACCATAACTCTTGCTTGGGGCCATACACTGGATGTAAAATGCTGTCACAGGACACTGAATATTACTCTCTCCACTTTGGTGAAATGAACTGTCTCTGTCCATATTGGTTTTTATCGCTCGTCTCACATTATAAACTTCAGGTGGGAGCATACAACTGGCTGAATATGTGGGTGCTCTAGTTGTTTAGGATCAGGTAAACATTTGGCTTTTTGTACTAAAAAAGAGCTATTTTCTTCCACCAAGACTCACTCATCTATCCCACCACTGCGTACTCCCCCAAGTCAGTTACTTAGTTCAGGTAGTGACCACGTAGTCTACGCTGGGCCAGTGAGATCTTTCTAAGGGATTTTAGGAAAGATGGGAAGAAAGGGAGTTTTATACATGTACACATAAATTTTAGGAGCGAGATGGCGTCCCATTTTTGACCAGGAATCTTAAAGAAGCAGAGAAAACTGAACTTCTGAAAGATAAAAAAGAAAAGAACCCAGAAGATTAACACAGAGGGGTGAATACATGGGAAGCGAGTCTTTGACATTTAAGTACTCTTTCTTTTGTTCATTCCTGAGACCCAGTTCTATCTCTATCCCCAATCTTTATAATACCCATTATTCTTATAATAATTTATCCATTAAATTAATTCAAGTTGTTTATGTGTTATTGTGGCTACTGTAAACACATTCCATACTGTATGTACATTAAAGTGAGTCAAATGTGGGTAAAATTTGAAGTGAATGAGGTATTCAGATATTTACGTAGTATTTGACGTTTGTAAACTTTTACAATTATGAAATACATTCTATCATATATACTGTCACATGGCTTAGTATACATACAAGCTCTATTAAAACATAGAGAAACAGAGTTTACGCACTTGATGAAGCTTATTTTTTCTTTGCTTAGAAAAATACTTAGAACTTAGCTTAGAAATAGCAGGTTATTTCCATTTCAGTAAATTACTTTCTTACCTGAGTGCATATCTTCTGAAAGTACTGTTAACTTTATGTGTTTACCCCACATTACAAAGGATCAAAAATTCTTCTCCCAGGGGTTCAAGCAGAGAGTTTTTCTGTGAAGTCTATTGATTTTTCAATAAACCTACACAATAGATCATTAACTAGATGTTAGGGGCTTTCTCCTTTAAGAGCTTTTCAAAATATCTGCCCCAACTAGAAGTTTTGGTTTAAGAGCAATACTAATAACAGAGCTTTTAAATTAAATAATTTTGATATAAACATGTGTCAATATTTTCTATATCATTTTGATCCTAAGTGTGTATTATAATAATTAGTTTTTACAAAATATGCCACAGTCCTGAAATATAATTCTAAATTACAATTGCAATTTCTGAATGATTGTAACGATTGTTCCTTATCAAAGTTATTGCTTTATCTATGAATGTGATGGAAGGAGAGTTGGTATCTTTAATTTTTTTTATTTATACTGTTTGACTGTATTACTACATTTTTAATCTTTGAAAAGTCCCCACACAGACCTCTATGTCAAACAGACTACTGACCTCACTATTATCAACACAGTATGTATTCTAAATTTCATGGGATACTTCTCTCTACCCTCTAACCTCCAAGGCCCCACCACATCATCCCAATTCTTTAAATTCAACATCTCCTTCTGTCACTTCCTCCATGAGTCCTCTCTGATTTTCTTCCTATACTGTGTTCTCCTTTCTTTGAATGCTATGTGTCGTCTTCTAATATCTACTTAAAAGGGTTAATGCATGATTTCAGGGTTAATGTATGATTTCAGTTGTATATTTGTAGTATTATCAGCTGTCAAAAATGTCACTTTCATTTTCAAATATATTTCCTAGTTTTCTGTGATAATTTTTATATTAAAGGGGTATTTGATAATTTGACAATTCTTGGAATGCTCAGAATGCATACCTCATAATTATCATATTCCACTCAACATCAAAATATTAACAGTATTGATCTTTGAGTTGTAGTATTTAGAATGATTTTTTTTTTTTTAAAGTTGTCTTTTTCCACCTTTTAATGCTGTTATTTTTACATAAGCTAGTCTGCCTAAAATTTATGTAGAAACAGCAAGGATTATCTATCTACAAGACAGAGATGGCCCTTTCACACTCTTCAAGTCAAAGCTCCCCAATGGCTCCTAATTTTGCTAAAAGACTGCCCATTCTTTTTATCATAGTATAAGAGGCGTTGAGGCTGACACCTTGTGACATTTGTGGCGTCATTTCTTGTTGTTTTTTACATGGCCGTTGATGGTTAGTTAGTTCCCTGCACATTAAAGCTTGTTGCTTATTCCTGTGTTTTTATCTTCACCAGGACAACTCTACTTAACCTTTAAAACTCCTTCAGATCTTACCTTTTTATTCATTAATCTAAGTGATTTTATTGAGTAGCTATTAACTATGTGGTGAGGAAAAGTACAAAAAGTACTGCTATCTTGAAGCCTCCTATCTAATGGAAAAGCAGATATTTATCATATAATCACACAAATAAATACAAAACACAGTAAGATCTATAAAGGAAAGGAATGAGGTCCTGAAAAAGTGATTATCCAGTTAAGTACTAAAGGCAAAGTAGGAGTTATCAAGTTCAAAGGGAGGGTAGGGAGTGGGAAGGGGACTGAATAAGTCCCTGAACAGGGAGTTTTCTAACCTATCAATATATTCCATTAGGTGTTTGTTCTTGGCGCTCCTATATTACCCTAGGCACATCTCAATTACTACACTTATCTCATCAGTTTATTATTTCTTTTTGTTCCTCTGGATGATGGTGAGTTTTTTGAAGTAAGAACTGTGTCTAATTTATTCTTGCTATATTGTAGTTGCTTGTCACATAGTAGGCACCTCAAAAATGTTTTCTTTAAATTATTGACTATACTCTAATTGAAATGTTATGCCTCAAACTAGTAAGATTAAATTAGCTGCAATACCATAAGGGAAAATTGGGACATAGGAGACATCATATTATGTTCACGCACTTTGCTCTTTGCCATCTCATAATCTGCACAGTCTTTCTTCCTATGCAAGCCACAATGGAGATATATGCTGTCAATGAATCATAGGAATAATTTTGGCATGTTATTACACTTTTACACTTATTAGTGAATTAAGTGACTCATTCAATTAAAATAGCGAAGATATGTATATATAAATAGAAACACGCAATTCATTTTTCATTTAAGAGCAAAGCGCATTTATTTAAAATTTGCTTCCTTGATGTCTATATTTCCCTGAACAGAAGTTTAAATAGACATACTTTATCACCTGTCTTCAGATACATTTATTTTGCTAAATTTGCTAAATTTAAGCTTCTATTTCACTAAGAAATCGTTCCCATAGTAATAGAATCCAAGGCACTTACACTAAAATTGAGACTTGAATTTAAAAGACTCTGTGATTCCAGATAAAATCTCCCTTTATTCTAGCCTATGATTTCTCTTGTTAATAAATTTAAGATTACATGATGTTTAAAAATAGTAAAGGCAAATTGTTAAACACACTTAAGCTGAACTAAGAATATTGAGAGCTATAAATTTAAGATCTGAAAAAGTCTTCTGTGAGAGAGAGCCAGTTCTCTGCCTAACACACAGTAGGCTCTTAATGAACTGTTATTAAATAAATCCAGTTTTTCTTTAAGAAAGATGTAAGTCATAGCTGATAAATATCCAGTTTCTTTACAAAACATGTATGACCTTCTGCTAATACTTTATAAGAACAATAAAATGGTGAGATCACATCAATGTTGTTGTTAACCATGGTGCTTAACAGTTTGCACTACCCAGGGACTCTTTGTTATATGATCACCTACTGCTTTTCACACAGAGCTCTCAATTCAGTGCTGAAGGATTGTCTCTCATTCTTTCTTTGCCTGGCTGTCTCTGACACACACAGACATACACATACACAGAGTTTTGTTTTTATTTTAAAAAAAGAAGGTGCTTGTACTTTAAATATCTTTACCATACTACCTCTGGTTTTTGTACCATTTCAACCATGTTTTTACCTTTCTTGAATTCTAATCTCTGGTACCTGTATTACTCAAGATCACAGCTGTAGGCCCACAAACGCCAGCTAAAAAGACAAGAACAATTGAGCGGCCATATAGGATGCAACCATCGGTCTCTACTCATCTGGAGCAAAAGAGAAGGAAGGAAACTGAAGACTCAGAGAAAGAACCAGTCTGCAGGACTAACTGTCTTCATGAACCATGGGCTCAACCCTGATTCCAGAAGAACTAAATGGTGCCCAGCTACCACTACCTTACATTCTGACCAGGACCACAACAGATGGATCCTGATAGAACAGGTGAGGTTTGTGGAACAAAACCTCAAATTTTCAAAAAATCCAGACTTACTGGACAAACTGAGTCAGGAGGAATCCCCAAGGCTATAGCCCTGAGATATCCTTTAAGCCTTGAACCAAAACTATCCCCTCAAGTCACCATTTACCTAAATAGCAGGTTAGCTCATAAAGAAATGAATGTCACCCCGAGGACTATGCTTACTTAAAAAACCATATAGATGACATCAAATGAACAACACATTGCCAAGTAGTAACCCATTTTTCATTAATTCTACCATCTAAATCATAGATGAGAAGGTTAGGGGACTGTGAGATTAGGTTAATGGGAACCAAAAGCCGGAATAGTGAGAATATTGATACATTGTGAAGAATGTAACCAATGTCACTGAACAATATGTATAGAAATTGCTGAATGAGAACCCATTTTGCTGTGTACACTTCCACCTAAAATACAATAAAATATTATTTAAAAAAAAAAAGAAGACGACAAGAACAAAGAAGACAACTCGAATCTCTGAAGCATCAGCTAGGGAAGCATTATAACATGTGTTATATTTTCAATGACTATGTGGGTCAGCCCACAAATTAGCATTTCATATTTTTATTCAGGCCAAATAAGTGTATTGAGATAGAATGTTAATTAATTTGAGCAGATGTGTGTCAACATCTCTCTGGGGAAAAAAAAGAGCCGAAAGACTGCACAAAAACAGCATCAGAGAAAAATCACTGGGTACAAAAAAGAAATATAAAATCATTTAATAAATATTAGCTATTCATTAAAATACAATATATTAGACATTTATAAAGTAGCTATATGTTTGCTATTGCACTTTCTTTACAATTTAAATATTTTAAAAATTAATTCACAAACTTCTCAACTATTCAGCATTATTTTTTCATTTGAGATTTTAAAAGAATTTACAACATTCCCACCTAAATATGAAGACGTTTTTCTCTTGCTGTTTCTGTAAATTCTTTGACGCAATAGTGATTGAATTCATCAAGTCTAGAATGACCAAGCCCTAAGAAAAAGGGTCTTCTAATGCATCTTGGATTTACTATTTAATATACTTACACAAAATTCTTGCAGGTTGAAATAGAGAATAGGAAATCATAATTTCAATAATGCAACATGAACCATTTACTTAACTTTGAACTAAAGAACATTTTATTTCCAAGCAAATAAAACTTTGAAGGGCACGCAGCACCCACCAACCTTACATTATTTTTTCTTGCTCTCTAATTTCCTTAGCCACTTAAAACATGCATACACACACACTGCTGTCACCACACCCACAATCCGTTTTTAGCAATGAGGCTAAAATGTGGTTATCTGATGTTATCCACATTTTGTACCATTTAGAGTTGGAATCAACTCCACGGCAATGGGTTTGGTTTGGTTGGTAGAGTACTTTGCTGTGATTCTTGACTTCTTTGGAAAAATAAAGAGTGGCATTTTCTCTCAGTGTTTCAAGATTGTTTTTCAACTGTTGCACAGGCAATGTCATTTTCAAAAGGTTCAAAGATTTCTTAATTTTCAGGACTATTAACTGTAGGATGAATTTTTTAAAGACATTAAGCTAGCTGAATAGCCCTATGTTTTAATTCTAGAGGTGATAAAACAAGTTTTATGCTTTTTCTAGTGCATAAGAGCCTATATTTTGGCCTTTTAAATGCAAAACACTCAGCTAGAAATGAGACTAGCACCATTGTGTGATATAGAATGGAAAAACATGCACATCTATAACCTGTGTCATAGTGTGTGATTTCCCAGGCCACTCCAGCCAGAATGTAAATTGCAAAGTTGTTGTTGTTAGGTGACTTGGAGTCAATTTTCAACTCATAGTGACCCCATGTGACAGGGTTTTCTAGGCTGTAATCTTTATGGTAGGTGATCAGCTGGTCTTTTTCCAGTAGAGTGGCTAGGTGAGTTTGAACCATCAACCTTTCAGTCAGTAGCTGAGCGCTTAACCATTGTGCCACAAAACCAAAACCAAAACCAAAACCCGCTGCCGTGCAGTGATTCCAACTCATAGTGACCCCATAGGGTTTCCAAGGCTGCAAATCTTTACGGAAGCAGACTGCCACATCTTTCTTCCATGGAGCTGCTGGTGGTTTTAAACTCCCGACCTTCCGTTTAGCAGTTGAGTGCTTTAAATACTACGCTACCAAGGCTCCTTAAATTGCAAAGTAGGAGCCCATTTTCCATGAGTTCTGCCACACTTGCCATTGCAAGACGTCAACAACTTAGCATAGGGTAGCACCTTCCAGTATTTTACAGGTGTCCAGAGGCTGTCTCAGGACGTCTCATTAACAAATCCTTTGAGCTACTGCTATCTTCCTCTGCCATACTGGTTTCTTAGCTGTCTTGGCCTCTTTGATGCACATTGTTGTACAGCTCTGTGATCACACTGGGATGGACTGTGCCTCCACTAAAACCAATATGCCAGTGCTATGCTATGTTCCATGCAAAAGTATCGAAATGCTCTTTCCAGGTGGTACCGTTATCAGTGAGCTTTTTGCATTTTGTTTATCTGGATTACCTAATTTTTCTCAGTGAGTTTATATTAAGTTATAATTTATAGGAAAATATATTTGCATTACAGTAAATAAATATAGATCATAGTAATTATGCATTGATCCTCCACTCATTTTATCTACTGGTTTAGGTCCAAACTCCACAACTTGAGAAATACAGAGAGAATTTGGAAAACCATATGATTCTGTATTTGAAATATACTAAGTATTAGAAACTAAATGTATTTTTATTTAGTCCTTAGAAAAATCGGGCATTACATAATGTCATATAAATGCATAAAAAACGTTTACACAAGGCATAGGGAATCATCTCTATCTCCTTTGAGAAATAAACATCAATTTAGGCATCTCAGAAAGTTATTTTTTTAATAAACCTAGTAGAATATAATCTTTTTTAAAATGAATTGAGTGAAAATAGGTATCTTTAAAATAGTAAGATAAAGACTCAAAAACTTTTTAAGCATTGGTATTCCTACTATAAGGAGGCCTGGTTGTGCGGTGGTTAAGAGTTTGTCTGCTAACCTAAAGGTTTGAACTCAACAGTGGCTCTGCAGGAGAAAAAAACTGGCCATCTGCTCGCTTTAAGACTACAGCCTAGGAAGCCCTACGAGGCGTTATGCTCTGTCCTACGGGGTTGTTATGAGTAGAAGTCAGCTCGACAGCAGTCAGTTTGGGTTTTGTTGGGGTTTTTTTGTTTGTTTGTTTTTTCACATTACCAAAATACATAATTTCTCCTTTGGTTAAGAATGAGTTGACTTCTGTAACTCTTGTTTTCTCAATTCTATGATGTGTATCTCTGGCATATTTAAAAATATATAACACTCTGTCCTGACATTTGCAAAAATACAGTGTGAGTTTTATGTTAAAATATTATTTATTTGCATGACATTGGACAGTATCAATAAAGTGTGGGACATAATTTTTATTGTAATACTGGTCTTTACAAATCTAGATAAATTTAGAAGCATCAGATATCTAAATAAATATATTTTCTTACTCCAATAAAGCCCATTTATTTTATTATTCATCAAAATAAATCAAAATGTAGTGATGTTATATATACTTCTACATACTAGTACTTTAAAAACATTAAATTAAATCACATTAATATATATTTTTTCAATTAAAAGAGAACTATATAAAGGCTTTCATGATATTTGACTGAGGTACAGATTACTCATTCCTATCTTTCAGTAGCAGAAAATTTTTTATGCCATTTATAGACTAATAAGAAAGAAAAACAGGATGTACTTTATATAGTGTTTTTATTGTTGTTAGTTGGTGTTGAGTCAATCCTGACTGATTGCGACCCATGTCTTACAGAGTAGAACTACTCCATAGAGTTTTCTTGGCTGTAATCTTAACAGAAGCAGACTGCTAGGCTTTTCTTCTGCCGTAATGCTGGGTGGGTTCAAATTGCCAACTTTTAGGTTAGCAGTATAGGGAGAAACTTAAAAACACACATGAGACATTTGAACATATTTTGGAAGAATATAACCAAAATAGTTCATCCCTGATGAAGTAAAAGAAAATTATCATATTGTACACCAAACCGTATTATGTAGACCAAATAAATGAAGTTTGAAGGAAACTATGATATGATTTTGAAATTATGACCAAGTGCCATTGATTCCCATATACACAGCTTGTACCAGGGATCCCACTATCTCTTCAAGGAGCTCGTTGATCCTCTTTCTACTGTAATTAACTTGGCTCTTGAGAAACATACTACTCTAATCAAATATCAATGCACGTGAGTCTTGGTGCATTTATAAATTGTTCATATAATCTTTATGAAAACTAGGCTGTGTCATTCCTTTCGACACCTTTCCCGAGACTCAGACAGTATTAGAAAAATAATTTATGGCCAAGGAGTTTATAAGTAATTTTAGCATAAGCATTAATTCCCTCAGGTCATTAATACTTTCAAGTAAATTACACATTTAGTGAGCAAAACGCTATTTAATTTGAGAAGGCTCAGTTTATCATCTAAAAGTATTGAACTCTTAGTAATGACCTAGATTTAGTGTATTTTCATAAATTAAATTAAGTATCAGAGAATGGAAATCACTATACCTATGTATCTGTGCAAAGACTAGCTTCAATGATACAAAAAAAAAAAAAGCAACCTATTGCCATTGAATTGATTCTGACTCATAGCTTCAATGATAGCTAGTGAATATTGCTGAAATAAAACTGGTTCCCAGAAATATTAACAGCCTTTCTGATGAGATCTTTGAATAAGAAACCATTAACTCTAACAATTATATAATTCTAAAGCTGACTAATTTTAAAGAACATTCTCTACACTGGTAAACAGAAAACAAAACAAAACAAACCAACAAAAAATGCAGGAATTTTACCAGAATGACTTCTACATTGTACTCCTCTAGAATAAAAGGTTTTAAATATTCTTTTAAGAATTTGAGATTTGAACTGGGGAAGCCAGCACAACTTTTGTACAAGGAAAGGTCACGGAAGCTCCATAGACACATCCAAACTCCCTGAGGGACTGAAT
>NW_004444061.1:82640-83604 GCF_000243295.1 Trichechus manatus latirostris
TAAATAATGTATAGCTATAGATTAGTGAAAAAATACAGTTCTATAAAAGCATATATATGTGAGTTCCCTTCAACTTAAGGCAGGGAACAGGAAAGGCATCTGAGATGAACATGAGTCTATTCCTCTTGATCTCAATTCTACATCCAAATCAAGATTTTAATCTACTGTCTTATAATTGTAGATTAAAACTCTGTCTCTGTAGTTACAATTAAGTAGTAAATTAATTTTACCAATAATTCAACTTTGAATGAAAATAGACTAGGAATTTTATCAATCAGAGGAGAGTAACCAAGATTGCAAGAATGTTTGGTAATTACATTGAATTGAGTAGATAATCTTCGCTAAGTTTTGAGATGAAGGATACCTGAGAACCATTTCTTATTTCTTTTCTTTTTTTCCTTTTGACAGTCTTACTGAGGAAAAAAATTGCAGTGCCATTAAGACATCTTAAGTAATTTGTATAAATCTTGAAGACAGTTTTTAGCAATTTATGAAATTAGAGCTGCTAGTTGAAAACCGGGAGCCTTGGTGGCATAGTGGTTAAGAACTCAGCTGCTAACCAAAATGTCAGGAGTTCAAATCCACCAGCCAATCCTTGGAAACCCTAAGGGGCAGTTCTATCCTATAGGGTCACTCTAAGTCGATGGCACCTAACAACAAAAGAATAGTTGAAAACTGTTAGTTCTGCTAAAGAAACAACCTAGATGTCCCACATGCACCTCAAAATCAGCACAACTTAAATGTCAAATTAAAAATCACCACTAAATAGTTTAATATAACTCCATGGAATTACCCTAAGCCAGAAACCTCAGAGTCCATTGAAACCAAATTCCCAGCAGGAAACCTGTTTTCAAATCCTATCCTGTTTATTTCCACTTCCTAATTTACTGTAAAAAAAATCATTGCCCTCGAGTCCATTCTGACTCATAGCAACCCTACAGCACAGAGTAGGACTGCCCCATAG
>NW_004444061.1:85403-91742 GCF_000243295.1 Trichechus manatus latirostris
CACAGAACGAAACACTGCCTGATCCTGCGCCATGCTCACAATCATCGTTATGCTTGAGCCTATTGTTGCAGCCACTGTGTCAATCCATCTCACTTGAGAGTCTTCCTCTTTTTCGCTGACCCTCTACTTTACCAAACATGATGTCCTTCTCCAGGGACTGATCCCTTCTGACAGCATGTCCAAAGTATGTAAGTTGTAGTCTCGCCATCCTTGCTTCTAAGGAGCATTCTGGTTGTACTTGATTAGATATCTTATAAGTAGATTTTGTTGTTAGATTATGCATTGATTCCCTACCAGCCAATTCAAAGAATTTTCAATTATGAATGGTAGTGACTAGTATCTTTCCAATAAAGCATGTATCTCTTACTCAACCTCATAAAAGAACAGAAAGTATTAGGAAGATTGAAGCAAAGCTAGAACTACATATATAGATAGATATCTTTGTATCTATCTATCTATATATACATATGCAGTAATAGTACATGTGCCAATTCTCTTCCCAGAGAGGCATATATCTCTAAAGGATACATTTAGGTTGGGACAGATGGGAGAGTATGATTCACTAGTTGGGTGGAAGCAAGTTATGGCTCAAAGACATTAATTTCTACCATTTATTTCTCTTGTGGGAAACTAAGTGTCCTTATATTTTTGCTAATAAAAAGCTTACTAATTCTAGCTTTGGAATAATACAAATATTTTCTTTGCCAATTTAGTGCTACAGTTCCATAATAAACACCACAGTCTCTGTATGTAAAACAATAGCACCTACTGCCATTGGATAAGAATAATACTTAAAAAGAAGGTAAAATGAAGTCCATTCAGGATCTATTCAACACACGTAGATTGTTACATTCTTAGGAATTGTTTGTTTCATCATCTGACTTTACATAGAATTTGGGCAATATTTCAAAGTTTAAATGTTACTTTGGCAGTATCATTAAAATAAGCTCTTGAAAATCCACTTGTAGATGAGTTATTGACTAACATTAATATATCAGTTTATTCTACTTCAGCTTTGGGGAAACTTAAAAAGCAGAAGAATCTTTACATGAAAATCAGGAAATTTAGGCAGGTATGCTTCTTAATGTCCACTTTTGAAAGGGTAATTAGAACAGAGAAAGCTTAACTTTGCTTTCTTAAATAAATAATATATTTTATTGAAAGACCTGAGATAATTCAGTTGTTCCTAAAATATACAAGGCTGTTCTTCCTCAACCCCTCTCCCCAGCATAACACTTAGAGGTTAAAAAAATAACCTTAGAGTCATAAAATATCAGGTTCTAGTTCCTGCTCTATTATTTATTGGCTACATAGACATTGGAAAAATTTCCTAAATGTTCAAGCTTTGGTTTAGAAATGAAGATGAATAATAATAATCTCATACCATTGTTGGGAAAATTGAGTGAAATAGAATATACAAAGCCCTTGGCATAATAGCTGGCACGCAGTAAGTTTTCAATGAATGTTAGTTTAATTACTGCCCTCATAAGCCCTAAAAGCAGCTACTGGAGTCATGAATTAATGATGCCATTATTTAAAGTAAACATTATGACTATTCTCTTCTCAGTTTTTGTGTAAGAATACTCTTTTGACAGAAAAACACATGAGAGTTCTGGCCTATTCCTTGCTTATTGCTTTTTTTTTCTAGGTGCTGTTTTAGTTGCTACAATTAGAGATGGGTTATTATTTCTATTTTCTGATTGAAAAACTAGTCACATGGAATTTACATATGTTATCAAACAATCTTACAGCAAATCACAATGTTTAGCTCATGTGTGCAATTCTCTTTGTTCTTTCTATAATTCTATGTTGTCTCTGCAGTTAAGTGCATCACTGATCCATATTAAATTTAGTCAACAAGTTATCAGTAACCCTACAGTGAAGAGTGTAGAATTTTTAGACAGGCTCAGAAGTAGATTTTTGATACTTAAATTTGATATCATTCAAAATGTTTAATTGATCAATAGGTTTTTTTAAATAGTAAAATAGTAATGCTAAAGACACTTGTACAATTATAATTACCAAACGAGTTGCCATCAAGTCGATTCTAACTCATAGTGACCCAATAGGACAGAGTAGAACTGCCTGCTAGGGTTTCCAAAGAGCGTCTGGTGGATTCGAATTGCCAAGCTTTTGGTTAGCAGATGAGCTGTTAACCACTACACCACAAGGGCTCCAGTGTCTATTAATTTAATGTGAGCACAGTTTCCATAAAAGATAAATGCAGTTTGTCGTGGATAAATAATTTTACTGCCAACACCAAAACCTAGGTGCTGGAAAATATTATTTCCAGCACACCCACCCCCAGCATCTGCCACACTTGTCACTGCCAGGCTCAGAACATAATTGGGAACATAATTGGGAACATAATTGAGAAGTCAAAATCTTCTTAGCTCTGTCCATACTGGAGTAGGTAAGGGTCAGAAATTGAACGGTCTCTGTCCCCTTGGTCTTCATATCCCTCAGACTCAACAATCCTTATTTAAAAACTTTGTTTTCCAATGCAAAGTTCTTTTTACTTTCCAAAGTGAAATTCATAGAAAATATAATCCATGTAAGTATATAATTTCTAAAAAGTCAGTCTAACTCCATGACTGGAAAAAAGTGTCAAAGAAAGATAATGCATAATAGATGGAATATGTCTTAATATGTAAATACTCAGACATGACCAGACATAATAAATTCGTTAGATGTTTGTACCTATAAATGAGATCACTGCAAATGTGATAGATGAGATTTGTTATATTGGTGATTCAAGTTATTGGCAGTAGGTTTTTGCAAAATGTTTTCAAATGAGTCTTTCCTAGACTTACATGGTAGTTCTATTCCTGTGAATTCAGTGTGTGTTAAAACACTGTAACGACCTATATTTAAAATTACGTAGTTTGCATATAGAATGAAATTAGGTGCTAGGTTCAGATAATTATAAACATGTTTTCATCCACCTGAATGTCCACGAGAACATTCAAATTCATGGTGGAAGTGTGCAGCTCTGCCCCATTCATTGGAACAACTTCCCTTCATCTTAACCACATCTTAATACCCCCAACATCATAACAATTGAAAACATCCCCACATATTTTTAAATGCCCTGTAAGGACTGGGGGAGGTGTGCTACCATGCCCATTGAGTCCTACTGCTATAGCGCATTCTAATTTTGTATATTACAACCATCAGCTCTAGGGAAGAGAATGGGCATTCTTGTGGGAATGTTTCTCCTTATTAATTACTCCTGATAAAGTTAACTCAAGAATCCAATTCAATTCAGTTGCCATAGAGTCAGAATTAACTCATGATGACCCCAAGTGTGTCAGAATAGAACTGTGTTCAGTAGGCTAATTTTTTAATGGCTGATTTTTCAGAAGTAGATCACCAGACCTTTCTTCCAAGGTGCCTCTGGATGGACTCAAACCTCCAACTGTTTGGTTAGCAGCCAAGCATGTTAGCCGTTTGCACCACCTAGGGAGTACTCATCAGCTATTTTGTAGAATATACCACAACTTGAATTTGTCTAGTATTTTCTCATGATTAGACTAGGGTAGTAAGTTTTTGGGAAGAAGACTACAGAGGTAAAGTGACATTCTCATCACATTACATCAAAGATACTTTCAAGATGACTTATCACTGTTAGTGTTGACCTTGATCACCTAGTTTAGGAAGTGTTTGTCAGGTTTCTCGACTGTAGAGTTACTCTTTTTTTCCCCCTTTCCATACAGTAATCTTTGAAAGAAAGTCACTATGTGCAGGTCACACTCAGGAGTGAAAGTTATGCTCTACCTCCTTAAGGGCAGAGTATCTGCACACATTATATTGAATTCTCCTGCATGGGGAATTTGTCTACTCTCCCCATTTATCTACAGTTGATTCTTGTTTTGTAATAGTTATAGTCTATAAAGTCTCTGAGAACACTGAATTAGCAAATACTGACACAGCCTTGTTCAACCTCAGCTGCAAACCTGGTGCAGCTCTGCATGTGCACATGTCTGGTATTGATCCTGAGAGTGCAGGGAGCCTCGATTCTGGGTTACAAATACATTTTAGCAGGTAAGCTAATTCATAAATACAGAATTAGTGAATAATGAGGATCAATTGTATTTATATAATCACTTACCTATGGTTTTACACTTTTACACTTTGGCTTATAATCCAATACTTCATTATTTTTTTTGCTCAAATTGCTCCTGCTTTGGCCATTAGGAGCTCTATGAGTTGACACTTGTGTCCTTTTGACATATCCTGTCCTTGTGGGTGTGTTATTTGGTTATCTGATTTGAGAATATCCTTGCTTTCTGGCAATACACTATACTCTAGGCTCATAGTGTATGGTATTATGCCCTAGTCCTAGAATCAGCTATCTCTCTCAGGAGCCTTGGTTCCTTTTATTGGAGAATCACATTAGAAACCAAGACCTGGTTATTCTCTTTGCTACTGGTGAATATATGTGTGTATACTAACTAGTGTATATACACATATCTATAAATATGTCTATATATATCCATGTGTATCCACATTAAGATAAACGTGAGTTCATATTGATGTTTCCAACTCTAATCGTTATTACATTGATCATCCTAGTCTTCTCCTCTTGCTTTTCTGTTACACCCTGAATTCAACAGGAAAAAACCTGGCTCTCACCTTTTGCCATCCATTTATTTAATTGTTCAATTCTATTACACATGGTGAGGGGTTTCAGAATTGTTGACTCATACCCAGAACAGCTAAACTTGTGAGCAAGTCAACTCTAAAATAAAAGTCTCTTTATTTCAGCAACCTGATTAGAAATATTATAAATATTTAAGAAACTATTAGCAGTTTTGTTTATTAATTGCTTTAAGGACATGATCTATATGATTAATATTGAAAGAGAACTATTTATTGAGAAATAGTCATTTATTTTTCACAAAGTCTGTTCTATGTTCCAACAAAAGAAAATAGAACTATACCAAATTGTCAGAGAACCCATGAAGATCACATGGGAAGAACAGATTTACTCTGTTGTATATGTATTCTTCTAGTTTATGATTTTCCTTTGGCATCTGATTTCCCCTAACAAAAGAGAACTCTTCTCATGGGATCTTCTAATGGAAAAATTAAATTTTACATGAAATTATTGTACATTAGGATGGACAGCTGCTGAGGAGGGGCTCATGGACAGAACTGGTATATTTGAATATGCTATGGACAATTTCCCACAGCTGAATTCATTTGAATAGTACTCATTAAAAAAAAAAAAAGCCTGCCAACTAACTGTTTATAATAGTAAGGGAAAAAATGTGGAAACAACCTAACTGTTTGTCTATAAGAGAATGAAGAAACAAGCTGGTGTATTCTTATAATAAAAGACTGTTTAACAATTAAAACAAATTAAATACAGCTATGTGTATTAACATATACATTTTAATAACAATGTTAAGCAGAAAAACTATTTATGCAAATTTTTAAACAGATAATTGATGTTCTATGTTGTTTGTGAGTATATATATGTGTGTGTATAATGTATAAGAAGGTGTATGGGAATAAAACACTCCAACTTCAGAATAGTGGTTATCCCTGAGGAGAAAGAAAAAGAGCGACCAGATAAGGAGGTTCAGGCTCTAATGGTATCTGTAACATGTTATTTTTTTCTTAGAGATCTAAAGATAATGTAGCAATATGAAAATATCTTTAAATTTTAATGATAGGTTCAGAGTATGTGTCATTTATGTAGTTTTCTATACGTTAATTTTCATTCAAGTCGACCAAAATAACTTAGAATTCTAAACTATAATAACATATGAATAAGAATAATTATTATTTGAGTACATAAATTTTTGTTTTGAATGCTCCATGTTTTTACCAATAACAACACAGAGGAGTATATAAAACACTATGTGTTATCTATTCATAAGGTTTTCACTGGCCAATTTTTTTAGATGTAGACCGTCAAGTCTTTCCTAGTCTGTTTTAATCTTGGGTTCACAAACAACACCCATGGAAACAGCAGTGAAGAAACCAAAGGATGTGTTACATTGGGCAAATCTGCTGCAAAAGACCTCTTTAAAGTGTTAAAAAGCAAAGATGTCACTTTGAGGACTAAGCTGCGCCTGATCTAAACCATGATATTTTCAATGCTTTCGAAAGCTGGACAATTAATAAGGAAGACCGAAGAAAAATTGATGCCTCTGACTTATGGTATTTGTGAAGAATACTGAATTTACCATGCACTGTTTACGAACACATTAGTCACTAAGAGCCACAAATCCATCTTCATTTGTCTTTTTTTACTGTCATGATAATATCAACATTTACTGCTTATTGTGAACATGCAGGGATTGTGCTACCTATTTAAATACCTTATCT
>NW_004444061.1:92192-93754 GCF_000243295.1 Trichechus manatus latirostris
TAGGCAAGGTATTATGCCATCCCTGAGAAACATTTCTGAAACAAACACAGTGACTCTTCTAAAGGAACTCACAGTCTAATGGGAAGAAGGATCCTTAAAATACTGTGTTATCCACACTCTAGTAGAGGTGTGTAGACAGTAGAATAAATGGTCTATCAAGAGCATCTAAATTTATCAAGAGGTGTAGGGAGGCATCTCCAGGATCTGGGTTAGATGAATAAGTTGTCCATGAAATTTTGGAGTAGAGGGTGGGAAGGAATCCAAGTACAAGGCACTGCATGGGCAAAGGTATAGAGGTGAGAAAGAGCTGATATATTTTTGGAAGTCTTCTGTTCTAGTTAGGAGTGCACTGTTCTTTTCTCTCTCTCTCTCTCTCACCTACTCCATTTAGTTTCTTTCTGTCTCTTTTTTTCTTATAAGGTAGTAACTAAAGGAATGGGGGAGGAAATCTGGATTGCCAGTGGGGAGGATTTGGGAAATAATAGGAAAAAAAGGTCAATGTTTAAATTCTAGAATTCATCTACTATATAATTGTTCCAGCAGAGATTTTTTTCCTAATCTTATATCACATCAAAGAATTATCTTCTACTCCCTGGTTTCTTTACAGTTGTTTCAGGTTTGTTTTATCTATAAAATAAGTAAGTCTTTACATGCTTTACTGTAAAATATTTATTTTTCCTTTCTTTTGAAACTTTCCCCCCCTGCTTCCCACCTAGGTTTAAAAAAAACATAAATTTGTCAGGAGCTGACATGGGAACTATGCATGGCTTTTAAAAGTGTTTAACTTTCATTTAAAATTCAAGGTGAAAATTATATATTTGAAAAATAGCCTATTTTCTAGCTATATTAACCTAAAAGAAAAACTTTTTATCATTCTTTTCCCCTGTCCACCATCCTTCAGAGGCGATTTTCTAAAGGCAAAGGCATTTTTTGCTTTTTCCCAAAACTCAATTCAAATAAGTTATAAATTCTGTAATCTGCAGTAGCCAATTCATTATTCACATGTTTTTACTATTCTTTAAAAATCTGAATAATTTTTTGCTATATCAAATTTAAAATTTTAAAACATTAAGATACAGCATCTATTTTTATTTTCTCTCATAAAAGTATGGAAGAGAGAAAACAAGACTTGTCTTAGCTAGTACCTGAAATAAGGATGTCAGTACTTCTTAGTATGGTACTTGTGTAATTGGGAGAATATAATTAAAAGCTCTATTTGTAAAACATAATAAGAGTCTTAGATGAAAATTATAGTTAATATTAATATTATATATTCATACATATATTAGGGTGAAATTCGTAAATGATGCTGAGCCAGTATACTATGAAGTACTTTGTTAATAGTTCAGAACAAATGATACATTTATCTTGGGTCATGTTAATCTTCAGCTAATCTGATATGGAACTAAATAATAGTTGTCAACTTTGTGTGATTACTGATGAGTTTTAAGTGTTGCAATAATTCTTATTGTGTATTTTGTGCATGCTGAGGTGATAACTATATTTATAACACTGATATAGTCATTGAAGTCTTAACGTTTGATGGTGTGTGAAAATGAATG
>NW_004444061.1:95472-98287 GCF_000243295.1 Trichechus manatus latirostris
CCTGTATGGCACTTACTTCATGTGTTCTTCTTCCTACTTCATTGTCTGTCTTCCTAGCTTTGGTTCTTGACATTCTAAACTCTACTTTAGTTGTTCCTAGAACATTTCCCGCTCTTGAAACTTTGCCTTGCTACAAATTCTTGAGTAATGTTTGAAACTTAAAGCTGAGTAATAAATTCTTAGTCCTAGGGATTTTCTCATGACATTTTTTTTTTTAAATAATGAAAAGTAAAGGAAAAATGCATTGGCAATATTTCAAAACACTGGCCTGCTTTATTGTGTTCCTTTTTCTGCTTGTTAAAAGTACAGTGAGGGAGTGATGATTGAAAAAGAAAATGATGTCAGCGTGCAAAATCATTAGGATAGGACAACGGTCAGAGGTACATAAACAGGAATTTAGAAACAATTAAAATTGAAAAAGATCTTTCCTATGACATTGATAAATTCTAATAAAATAAATAAAATCACATTCTTGTCACTATAGAACTATTTCTAATTCAGAGTACCTTTTACACCCAATTTTATTTCCCACTCAAAAACTTTACAAATGTGAAATGGATATAAGTTGTGGAAAATCTCTATGCAAAGTCTGTACATGTGTATAGTCTATCAGAAATTATTTGTCATAGATTTTATGGTCTATTCAGGTGCTTGTGTTTATAACTTGGTCCTAAAAAATAGGATAAAAAGTGTATTGACTTTTCTTTGTTGCACTATACTATGAATTAGCTTCTAAAGCTATGCAAAAGTTTACAATGATGGCTTAATTAAACATACATCATTTTTAATAAATACGTGTATAAATTTGATAAACCCTAAAATCGTATGCAATCTTTGGAGAAAATTAGTACTTTTTATAGAGTACAGTTGTGTTAAAATGTTGCAGCATTATTTAAAAAGTAATATGTTTGAAAGGCAATAAGTATTTTGAAAATTTTAATTAATTCCCTCTTCCTCATAGTTAAACATTGCACTTTATTAAATTCCTTTCTTTGGCCAGAGTATTAGTGACACTGAGTTTGAAACTACATCCTACTTTACTCAGAAGGTTAAGTGCCCCTTCATGGCATTTCACACCAATGTTATGATACAAAGATGCAGTGTCAGCTAAATTTTGGCTCAAAACCAGATATGTGAGAAACACACTATTAATAGAAAACATTTAAGTGATATTTGATTAATGGAGACACTTTCTTAGTTGAAATAAGAGGACTGGGCTTTTGCTTCTCTCAGTGAAAAGCTCTTTCTGTTAATATATTGAGAGAGAAAGAGAGAGAGATGCAAATAACGTTTTTAAAAACATTTCTAGATGCTTTGCTAAACAGAAAGAGGTTATGAGATGAAGAAACTATAGGCATAGTTCTTGCTTTGGGAATAAAATGAGAATCAAGATAGATTTCATCATAATAGAAAGATCTAGCTAATAATTAATACCTAAAATTCCAAAAATGTGATGTTTTTGTTGTACTTAGGTGCTGTTGAGTCATTTCCAATGCATAGCGACCCCATGTACAGCAAAACAAAACACTTACCAGTCCTGCACCATCCTCACAGTCATTGTTATGCTTGAGCTCATTGTTCCAGCTACTGTGTCAATCCACTTTGATGAGGGTTTTCCTTTTTTGCTGACCCTCTACTTCACCAAGCATGATGTTCTTCTCCAGGAACTGGTCCCTCCTGATAACATGTCCAAAGTACATGAGACAAGTCTTGCCATCCTTACTTCCTAGGAGCACTCTGGCTGTCCTTCTTCCAGAACAGACTTGTTTGTTGTTTTGTCAATCCATGATATATTCAGTATTTTTTGCCAACACCATAATTCAAAGGCATCAATTCTTTGGTCTTCTTTATTCTTTGTCCAGCTTTCACATGTATATGAGGCTTGGGTCAGAAGTACCTTAGTCTTCAAAGCAACATCTTTGCTTTTTAACACTTTAAAGAGCATTTCATTTTACTTGGATCCACAATCAACTCCCGTGGAAGCAGCAGTTAAGAAATCAAATGACTTATTGCATTGAGCAAACCTGCTGCCAAAGACCTCCTTGAAGTGTTGAAAAATAAGATGAGATATATCAAAAAGAGGTATAGGTCTGGTTACTGGGAGTCTTCACAGAGAAGCTAAAAAAAAAAAAAAACTTCAGAAGATAGAGTAAAAGAAACGCCTAAAGTGCAGAGTATTTTATTTGTTTTGATTATTGATTAATTATGTTTTCCACCCAGGGCTCCTTTGGTTGCAAGCAACAGAACCCATGTAAACTAGATCGAGAATCAATCAAATAATCTGTTGCTGTCGAGTCAATTCCGACTCATGAGGACCTCATTTGTTGCATAGTAGAACTTCTCCATAGGATTTTCATGGCAGTGACCTTTTGGAAGCAGATCACCAGGGCTTTCTTGGCAGGCAACTCTGGGTGGGTTCAAACGCCAACATTTTAAGTGGTAGACAAGTGCTTAACCTTTTGGACCATCCACAGACTAGACCAAGAACAGGGAGCTGGCAATTATAAAGATTTAAACCGGCCTTACAAAATCCAAGCATGAGAGAGAAAAGACTACCTGACATCATGAGAATTGGCAAGCCTTTGGGAATGGAAGCTGCTCTGATAGTGTCTCAGGACTGCATGACTATCTCTCTTTCCTTTTTTATGTCTGCTCTCTTATCCTTTCTCTACAAATTGACTTAGTCATCAACTTGAGCAAGCCTCAAGTTATATTAAAGTCATAATTTCTAAAGCTAATTCTCTTATAAACTTTAAACTCAACTTACGATTCATATTTTTCCACTTATAATTCTAGAAAAATTACCTTTACAGGG
>NW_004444061.1:99763-101155 GCF_000243295.1 Trichechus manatus latirostris
CCCTTGGGGAAGATGGTTAATATAGTAGCAAAATGCTTCAAGTAATTGCATTGAAATTATTGTTGTGTCTTTACAAAAGAACTGTAGCTTTCTGAACCTTAGATTTATCACCCATAAATTCAAGAGTAGGGAATAAATGATCTCGAATAAGCCATCAAAAGTAAAACACAATCATTATTTGAATTGTTAGTGATACAGTGATTAAATATAAGTAAGAACAATCTCGATTTTTTGGTTAGTAACATCAGTCTTTTTGTCACAAATATTCGTATATTAAATCAAAATTATATGTTGATAGTTACACTCTAGGCTTCCCATTTAATAGATACAAACAAATTTGAAGTAAACTAAAACTAAACAAGGAATCAATACATGGGTACAATAAGTCACAAATGTATTTCTCCTGCTGTGATCTCCCCAGACATAAAGTATATTCCCAGCTGCCTAATTTACAGCTCCTCTGGGCTGTCTAACAGACACCTCAGATATCTCCAAAAGAGAAGCCTTGATTTTCTACCCCAAAAACTTGTTTCCTTCCCGGACTTCTCAGTAGATGTCACCTTCTACTCAGATTCCCAACTCAAAATTCTAGGATTCACTCTTGATCTCTCCCTTTTCCTTACATATCCATCCCCTTCAACTGTCAATGGAAATCAGCAAATTCCATTAGCTCTACCAGATATTGTACATGCAAAATATCCTAATCTTTACCAGTCAAAGACATGATCAACTCTCATCTGAAATATTAACAATAGTTTTCTAACTGGCCTCTGTGCTTCCATTTTCTGTCCTGCACCACAGCAACCAAAGTGATCATTGAAAAATGCATATGAGATCTTATCTCGTCCATGCTTAAACTCCCCAAGGTCTTCCAGTGCACTGAGGAAAAAAAGCCTTCAAATTCTTACCCAGGCCTATAAAGCCCTGGAGGGCCTCTGACCTCCCCTATTTTCTCCCCTTTGCCTGGAATGCTCTCACCCCATAGCTTTGCATCACTGGTCCTCTTTTGTCATTTGGATCTAATCCTAAGTGTCACCTCATCATTGAAGCCCTCCCTGATCAAACAGTTCATGTTTTTCTTATCTCCCGAGGACCCACTCTCCTTTAACACATATTACTATTTAAAGTTATTATGTACATTCGTGTTTACTCTTTCTTTGGTCTCCATTCCACCATTGACATACACCCATGAGGTCAATTTTAACATGCATAAAATATTTATTAGATATTTACTCTGGTTTTAAAATTAATATTCAATGTACTAAAGGTATAATTCCTAAAGCTAATTCTCTCATAAACTTTAAATTCAACTTATGATTCATATTTTTCTACTTATAATTCTAGAAAATTTTAACATTTACCTTTACAGGGCTTTTGTTACATGTATACATT
>NW_004444061.1:103399-107102 GCF_000243295.1 Trichechus manatus latirostris
TCTCTTCGTTAAAACCATCCACTTACGGTATTTCTGTTATAGCAGCACTAGATGACTAAGACAGCTGTGTTCCAATCAAGCAGTATATAAACATTGAAATATGAATTTCATATAATTTTCACAAGTCACAAAATATTATTCTACTTTTGATTCTTTTCTACCTTTTAGAAATATAATAACCATTCTTAGTGCAAAGACTACGCACAAATAGCCAATCAGTTGGATTGGCCAGAGGGCTGTAGTTGGCCAAGTCCCTGCTAGAGAGTCAAAATCTCTAAGGGCATTCAACTAACATAGAACAGGAAATAGTTTTGCTCACAATTGTATTCATAGTGCCATATAAAAATTCTGATACATAGATGGTCAAGAAATACGTATTTTCTAATCGGGATGAATATGAAGCTTACAGTCTCCTTAGAAGGGTATTCCTTCATTGTGGACTATTAGATTCAGCTTTTTCTTCTTTAATTTCCCTTTATCCATCTCTTTTCCCTCCCTCCAACAGTTTTGCTTTTTAATGCATTACTCATGATTCTAGAATTGTGTCATGTAAGACAGAAAATTAATAATAGTAAATTGAAAATAGTAGGAAAATATAAACTTAACATGTTACTAATTAACTTATTCCTCAATCATAGAAAGGTGGATAAAATATTAGCAAATAGGCTTGGTGTTTTTTGGTTTTTTGGGTTTTTTTGTTGTTATTTTTGGATTGGCTAGAGAAATCTATAATGATCTCATTTTTATATCTTTTGGCTTAAACCTTTAATTAACATAGAAAAAGATGTTTATTTTAGTGGTTGTGTTAGTTTCTTCAACGAAATATAAATTAAAATGTTTGATTTAGGTGTACATTTATTCTTCTAAAATTGAAACTGTAGCTACAATGCTTTAATTTTAGAAAAATACTCTAAAATTAGAATGTGATATATTTTATTGATGCTGAAAATTATCACAACTGTCTTTTTCCCTAACTATGATTATAAGATTTTTTTGTACTTCTTGGTTTGCATATAATTTAGTGTGCTCAGTGTCTGTTTAAACATAAAATATAATTTTCTGTTGCTGTTCAGGCTGCTGATTCTGTTGTGTGGGTGAGCACTGCAGTCCCATGATTCTGAGAAAAATAAAACTTGGCTTTAGCACATTTTCTCTACTGCTGATTATAGTGATAATTATTCTGTTGTTGCTATGGAAATGCTTTTAAAGTCACTTTTTTGTAGATTGTTTTTATCGCCGATGTTATTTTTCTGTTTTTTTATTACTTACAAATTGGTGAAAGTAAATCATATTTCGTGGACAAAGACACTTATAAAGCACTGCTGCTTAGAGCTAAACACATAGGTGCTTTGTAATTTGAATGGAATGCAGATTCCATCCTATTGTCAGAAACTACTTTTATTTCACCTCGTACCTACAAGTTATGCTTGCTTGTTTCCACTTATCAATCAAACCAAACAAAAAAGACCAAAGCCATTGCTGTCAGGTGGATTCTGACTCATAGTGACCCTATAGGACAAAGTAGAACTGCCCCATGCGGTTTCCAAGGAGCGCCAGCCCGGGGGATTTGAACTGCTGACCTTTTGGTTAGCAGCCGTAGCTCTTAACTACTTTGCCACCCGGGTTTCTACTTATCAATCAGCCCCATTCAAAAAAAATTCTGGCTCTAGAGTATATCAAACATGTATGGATATTTTCTTCAGTGGAAAGCTGATTTTAATCTAGTTCTTTTCTGGAAATTGTAGTCCTGTGCCTGTTATTTAGTCTTTTTGTTCAACCTCTGACTTCCTCTTACCCATATCACTATCTGGGCTATTGACTCCTCCTTACCCTCCTTTCTGCCTCAAGACTGTACCCTGGCTTCCTCTGTCTACAAATGATGGCAGCCCTAATTTTTGCTCACTTAACCAATGGTGTGCTCTCTTTCATTCAACAAAAGTTATTAAGAACTGATTATGAGCCAGAAACCATTCTAGAAACTGGAATATTGAAGTGAGCAAAGTAAAGGCCATCCACTTACAGAGCTTACATTCTAATAGGGGTGACTGGTGATGATGACAAATATATGAGTAAAATTTATATCAGATGATATTTAAGCATTAAAGAGAAAAATAAAGCAGAGAATGTTATAGGTATGAGAGAAGGCTTAGCTGAAAAAGTTTCATTTGGACAAAAACTCAAAGGAGGTGAAGAAGAGACTGTGCAGATATCTGGAGGGTAATTGGAACCTTGCCAAGATGAATTTAAGTCAGGAGGGTTTGAGAAAGAGTGGAAATGAATACCATGAATAAGGATATTTTTTCAAAGTATTTTGTTCTAAAGGGAACAGAAAAATGGTGGGAGATGAAGTGATTAATAATGTGTTTTTCAAAATAGTTGAATTTACAGTATGTTTTTATGTTGATGGGAATGATCCAGTGATGAGAGAAAAGTAATGATGCATCACACACCCAGTCCTAGTTTCTTGGTCAGTTTCCATATCTTGCTTAAAAGTGTTAAACCCTGTGCCTTCTAATCAGTTCTTACTCTTAGTGACCCTATAGGACAGAGTAGTGTAGGGTTTCCAAGGCTGTAAATCCTTATGGGTATAGACTGTCACATCTTTCTCACACAGAGAGTGGCCAGTGGGTGCGAACCACTGACGTTTCAGTTAGCAGCCAAGCACTTAACCACTGTGCCACTAGAGCTTCTTTTACATCTTGCTTATGCAGTTGTAATACCTATTAGAATTAGATATTGATTAGCCCAATTCTTACAGGCAAAGAGAATGATAAGCTTTAAAAAATAAATCAGGATACAAATATTTTGATCATGTAACTGGCATAAATTTTCCAAAATTCATTCTCCTTGACATCATCAATTTACAAAACTAACAGAATTTCCCACTAGTTTTGGTATTATGCCACAGACTTGGTTTTAATCAAAGGCTAGCTTAAATTCTCCTGAAAGGTAATCTTTTATTTTAACCTATAAGTCGTGCCTATGTAGAAACATAGGTATAATTTCGTTAGGAAATTCCAGTATATGAATAATTATATCTATCAATTAAAACAGATATCAATCATACATAGACTAAAGCTACCCAGAACTGTTGAGATATGAGGAACTGTAGGTATATATCATGAAGACATCAAAATGGTTATTTTTTTAAATATCTGAGATTTATTAATTTTATCTTCATAACTTAAAATTAAAAAATTCATAACTTTCTATTTCCAGGATTATATAATGATATGTTAACAAAATGTAAAAATTTTCAATTCCGTTTGATATCCTGTAAACAATGAGTTGACTAAATATTTCCTTCATAGCCAGTTACAGTGATGCCTTGAGAATGTAGTTTTAGAAACTATATCAGTTAGGACTTTACGTTTAAACATCAGAATCCCAACTAAAATAGGTTTTAAACCATGAGGAGATTTATAGACAACTCAAAGTCCAGAAATAATGCAGGATTCAGCACTGAATGGCACAGTTCTTCAACTACATCATCAAGAACACAGTTTCTCCTGTTCGTCTGCTCTGCTCTCCAGAATGTCATCTCCATTCACAAAGAGGCAAAACTCACAGGGCCACTTATATCCTTATTCCCATCTAGCAAGAGACAGACTATTTTCTGTTTCCACTGTTCCAAGTAAGAGACTCGCTATGGGCATATTTTCATCCCCAGACCAATGCTGGAGACCAGGCAAATTTAAATATA
>NW_004444061.1:107202-147639 GCF_000243295.1 Trichechus manatus latirostris
CACACTATCATAAGCTAAACATTTTCTCTGAAAAGGTTGGTCAGCTTCCTGAAAACTACTTTATTTTGATCATAAAACCTTTCCTTAGGCTCTGTAGAATGAAAGGCAATTCATTTAACGTGTTTTCTCTGGGTATTATAGAATTTCACAGCTAGCAAGATCAATACCTTTAATCACCCAGTTACCTGTGGTACTTTATTAAGTGATATGACAAGTGAGCTACATATTCTAGGTGCACATTTTTTCATAATTTACCCCCTAAAACAGTTAATATAACACAGGAGTGGACACAGTTGTATAGAACATAATAAAATAACCAAAGCAAAATATAAATGAATGTCTGGTAACTCAAAGACAAATGTATGGTAAAGTTGAAAAATACAGGCAGAATTTTTTCTTCATTCAAATGTACTGTTTTAATACTTCCAAAAAACTATCATGGGGTAAATATATGAAAACTGCATATTTTGCATCTTTTCCTTTATTCATCTTAAGTTTTGACCCTAGATAATTAAATTCTCAAGTAATATTTGGTTTGATTAAGAACATGGAGCAGTACTGCATATACTTATATACTGCAGCTGCTCTGCTTTCATCTTTTTCTTTGTAAACTAACTGGAAAAACTCATCACCCAGCCTAGGCTGATACTTTCTCCATATCTTCACCTCTCATTCTCTTTTCTCTTTATTTAAGAATATAAACCCAGTTTGAAGAGTTGGAGCCTTCCTCAGGAGATAAGGCAGAGGAAGAAACTAATCAGACACTGATCAGAAACTGATTAGGCAACAGGGAGAGGGAAAAGAATGGGAATACTCATATTTTAAAACATGTAGATCTTTCAGAAGAATTACTGAGGGCAAAGTGTTTTAATTGTGGAAGGATAAAAACAAACTAAGAGCCGTGCCTGTTCAAGACCTTCATAGAAATGTTGTAATGTAAAAGCTGAAGATGAGCATTCTTTGGGGAATAAGATGCTTTAAACCTTAGAGGATAAGTTGAGACAGGTCTGTCACAATTTAGTTTTGTCCTGAGAATTGTTTATTGTGCATATTTTTGGCATGTTATGTTAATCATGGGATTAGATGCAGGGTTAGCAGGACTGAGGCCATAGTTTAGTAGCTACTAGTGAGTCACTTTGGGTTTAGCAAGAGGGGTGGGGTCAAAGTGTTCTGAGCTAAACTCTTGCTCAGGTCAGTAGTAGCTTTCCTTCTTTCAGCATCTTTCACATTATAGAGGTAAACTCTGTTCTTAATATCTCAAGGTCTCATGAGGCTATAATCAAGATGTCGGTCAGACTGAGTTCTTTTCTAGAATTTGAGGTCTAGATTTGGGAAGAAAAGAGCAGGAAAGACTTCCTTACAGATACAGTTCTCCCAAATGAGTGGCATTTTTTAAAAGCATGCAGATGAGAAAAGGATACAGTATTAAGGAATTAAAAATAATTTAAATGTTCAAATGACAAGAATGTATAAAACAAGGTATCTGATATGTCCATAGATATGGGTAGCTGAGGAAGCAAAAGGTAAAGAATATTTATCTCGATGGAAATTAAAAAACAGAACAAAACACAAAGCCTAGAGGATAGATTTTGGGATGAGTCAACCACATGAAGACTAAAAATCTTCATTGTTTGGTGACATTTATAAGGTTATAAAAAGAGTCCATTTCTAAGAAGAAGTAGTTTCTATAAGTGTACTGAGGAATAAGAAACTATTTACTAACCAGGAAAATATTGACAAACTCCAGATCTTGTAGTACATGAAGCATGGGAGACTATGAGAAATTGGTTAGCTGTTTAACAAAACTGTTTTCCTAAGGCACATGGCTACGGTATATTTCCCATCTTCCTCTGCAGTTAGGAGTAGACATGTGACTGCTTTATGGCCAATGAAGTGACAACAGAAATAACATACACCAGTTCCTGGTCTGGCCTATAAGAAAATCCTGTGTATTCTCTGCCAAATATATGTTGACACCCTGAGAAAACTACAAACAATAGTTTAAAGACTGAAGAGCCTCCATCAGCCTGGATCTTTGACTGCATGGTGCAGAAAACCCACCCCCAATGACAGAGGTCAAGAGACGTCTATTGAGATTTCTTGGTTTTTCTGTTATTGAAGATAATGTTACTATAATTAATACAGAATACTCAATTACCTCCATGAGCAAAGGCTGTAGGAAAGTGACACATTCTAAAGAAAGTTTGATTTCAGTTAAAACAAGTACATGGAGCAGCCCTTCTGTGAAGACTAAGTAAATAAGGGGAATACTTATCATGGAAAAGCACTTCTGAGGAAAAGTTTGTGTGGGAGGGAAGCAATCAGAGTAAAGTGGGGTGAAATGAAGCAGAGAACTGTGGTATTAGTGCTGTAACTTTTATAAATATAAGCCTTGCAGCAATATGTAGGATGGATTGTAGTACTGAAATAGAAGGAGCCTGGAGACAGAAAACTCGTGGGATTTCTTATTCAGAAATATTTCTATTATTTACTTTAAAAAATGTAGTAGTGCCTGATTCAAGTTTTTATATTTAAAGCACTCAGTATGAAAACCTTAAAAATTTTATTTTTTCGGAGAGTTAATCTTCAGGTAAATATAATTCTCTGTTTAATATATCATAACCTTTTGAACATTTAAGATGTATAAAAAAATTGCTGTCAAGATGATTCCTACTCATGGCAACCTAATGTATGTCAGAGTAGAACTGTGCTTCATAGGGTTTTCAGCAGCTAATTTTTCAGAAGTAGGTCAACCGTCCTTTCTTCTGAGGTGCCTCTGGGTGGCTTCAAACCGCCGAACTTTTGGTCATAGACAAGTGCTTAACCATTTGCACCACCCAGGAACTCATTTAAGACATATAGTCACATCTAATTTTGAATACATACTACATGATTAATGCATATTTCTAAAAAGAAGGCGTTTGTGTACACATGAGAGTACTTATTCATCCCTTGGGAATCAGTAGGCAGTGAAATCAAGAGAAAAATTTAGCCTACAACAGTTTTGAAGCTGTCAAATAGCTAGCTTTAAGTGTCTTGAATAATCAATATTTGCAGTCCAGTTTCCCATGTTTTTAGAGTTTTTTCTTCATTCAAATGTACGGTTGTAATACTTCCAAAAAAACTACTATGGAATAGATACATGAAAACTCTCTATTTTTAATCTTTTCCTTTATTCATCTGAAGTTTCTACCCTAGACAATTAAATTCTCAGGTAATATTTGGTTTTATTAAGAACAATTACTAAAATTAATCATTTCTGTTATCTTTACATAACAATCTACAAAGTAAACTTTAAAATACAGCATTGAGCAGTTCTCTTGATTTTCTATTTTCAGCAGGATACAATTTAACATTTTCATAATATAAGAAAATTGATTTTTGAAAAAAATCTCAATAATTAAAAAAAAAAAAGTTCAGCAATTCAAATCCACCAGCCGATCCTTGGAAACCCTATGGGGCAGTTCTACTCTATCCTATAGGGTCGCTATGAGTCAGAATTGACTCAGTGGCAATGGGTTTAAGAACATTTCAAAATCTGTACATTTAGATTACTTATCACTATCTAAGATTATACTTAAAATAAGAAAACAGTAATATTAGTCATGCACTGCCTGTATACTCTGCACTTACTACTGTGGGTGCTACATTTCAGGTACCCACTATTCATTGGCTATTTTCCAAAAAAGTAGTGATTAGTAAAGATCAGAATAAACCTCCCTCCGCTCAATTACATGATCAATATGTCAAATTACCACTTACCACAGTTACTATGTTAAGCTGCATTTGTGAAGGGCCAGTATCTAGGGTGTGCAGAAAACTCAAAATTCACTATGATATTTTGTTAGTGATCATTAGACCACAAATTCTTTTATGTGTCTCCTTAAATCCCAAAGAAGTGTCAAGAATTCAGTGTTTCCTATTAACTACTCATTTAAATATATTCTAATAATACTTCTGTGAATAGCACCTCTCTTTTTAAAAAAAATACTGTAATTTTTGGATTTATGTGGTTCTATAGCATTATGTACAAAGTAAACCAAAACCAAACCCACTGACATTGAGTTGATTCCAACTCATAGTGACCCTATGGGACAGAGAAGAACTGCCCCATAGGGTTTCCAAGGCTGTAAATCTTTACAGAAGCAGACTGCCACATTTTTGTCCTGTGGAGTAGCTGAAGGGTTCCAACCACTGACCTTTTGGTTCACAGCTAAGCGCTTTAACCACTGTGCCACCAGGGCTCCTTACGTACCAAAAGTATGTACATGGTATATGTACTCCTTATGTTTGTGGTATATGTAAATATAAATATAATGACATTTATAGCATTATCTTTTGCAATACTAAATCACATCATGTCACCCATTTCTCTGTAAGCACTGCAATGACTTCTCAGTACTTTCAGTAGAATCCAAACGTCCTTCCTTGGCTAGCTTGGCTGCTAAACTCTACATAGTATGAACCTTGCCTACTTAATCTTAACAGGCTTCCTGTCACCCATTTTATTCTCAACCCACTGGCTCTCAGAATATAGCACACTTTTCATGCCACAAGAAAATTGGGGTGGGTGCTTTCCGGAAAGCTAATAGCCACCTCCTGAACCCCTCCCTCCCAGCTATTCCCTTGGCTGGCTGCTTCCTATGTTTCAGATCTCAGTAACTATCTTAGTTATCTAGTGCTGCTGTAACAGAAATACCACAAGTGAGTGGCTTTAACAAACATAAATTTATTTTCTCCGGTTTATGAGGCTAGAAATCCGAATTCAAGGCACTGGCTCTAGGGGAGGCTTTCTCTCTGTCTGCTCTGGTCGTGGTGGCATCTATTTTCCCTGTTTGTCCGGATTGCTTGCTTCTGTGACTAATCTGCTCTTTTATATCTCAAAACTAATTGGCTTAAAACACTCCCTACACTGATATGATCTCATTAACATAACAAAGAAAACCCTGTTCCCAAATAGGATTACATCAGCAAGTATAGGAATTAGAATTTACAACATATGATTTTGGGGGACACAATTCAATCCATAACAGTCACCTTGCCTGTATCGTTATTCATCATTTTTCCAAACTGTCAAAGTGACTGGCACGTAGTAGGTGATCAAGATATATTTTTTATAGGAATATTTACTGTAAGACAGAGGGAAGGAAAGAATAAAGGAAGGAGGGAGGGAAGGAAATACAGAATGATACATTTTGTTCTGTTTATTGCATACTGCTTGAAATTAGAAAAACAAACATAAAAGAGTACATTTTAAAACTAATTCATCAGTAATATTATTATAATAAGTACAAAATAGCATTCTTTGTGCTAAGTTTCTATAGTGAAACACTGTGCAGGTTTTAAAGGCATGTTAGTTACATAAGAACTTGAAACATTTCCTTAAGTATACTATTTCATGCCATTTGACACATTGTAGATCCTTAGATCGTTCATTATAGTAATAAAAGCAACATTGCTATAAATACAGTTATATGCATGTAAGTTTTACAGATATAAGCTCTCCTATTGCATGCTTGTGTAATGTGGGTCTCTCTATAATTAGCTAATCAGTTTAAATGGTTTTTACTAATTTAATTTTCCTCTCCATTTCCTATTAATAGATTGTCATGGTTGATTTACCTGATTTAATTAATAATTTGGGAAATATTATGACTACATTATGACAACTGAAAGACATCACAAAAATGAATCTCTGAATATTTTCAAACCATTTAATTTCCTGCTTGGGCAGATTAAAGAGAGTAGAATGATTTTGAAGAGAATCAGAGTTTCAGTATGACCTTGATATGACCTATAGTTATTTTAACTGACCATTTTAAGAATTCAATTAGTTATAATTTTTAATCTTCAAAAATTATATTGTTACTTTAATTGAGATAATTACCTTTAAAAAGGTAGGAAATTTTGGAAGGGGAAATTAAAAAAAAAGAATATTTAAAAAGAATCATATGCAACAAAAAGGGTATCTTTGTATTTCCTATATATCATTGATGTTACCTAACCCAAAAAAACAAAACCATTACTGTTGAATCGATTCCAACTCATAGCAACCCTATAGGACAGAGTAGAACTGCCCCATAGAGTTTCCAAGGAGCCCCTGGTAGATTCAAACTGCTGACCTTTTGGTTAAAAGACATAGCTCTTAACCACTACACCATCAGGGTTTCCTGATGTTACCTATTTACCTTAAATGGGTAGGCCAAATAGAGTTTTAAGGGCTTGTTTTATATCAGAATTGCTAATTTTATATGACTAATTTTTTCAAAAAATATTTGGGTACCTATAATAAGACACAAACTGTTCTAGTCAGACTAAGGAATTATTATAAAAAATTGTCATCTATTCACTAATATTTGTTGAGCTCTTGCTATGTGCCAGACTCTATTGCAGGTTCTGAGGCAACAGCAGTGAATTTAATAAAGTACTTGATCTCACGAGAATTACAGTCTAGTAGGAAGACTCGTGTGTGTGTGTACTGTATATACACGTATGCATACATTCTTACACACAGAGATAGATTGATTGATAGATGATAGATAAAGTGGTATAGAAGACATATAAGGTAGAGAAGGTGATTTAGGGAATGCTGGGAAAGGGAAAGAGATGCTTGGGGAGGTGAAGCTGGGTAGGCAGGGATGTGAGGACATGAGAAAGAATGAAGAGATGGTACAAGCAGTGGATACAGCCTTTCTAGCTTTGGAGAATTTGCAGTATTTGCGGGAGTAGTTAGGAAGATAAGTCGTTAGAAAGTAGTTGGTGGTAGATGCAGAATGAGATGCTTACAATTAAGATTATGGAACTGAGTGTAGTTATTCATATTCACAGGACATTGGTATGACCTTGAAAGTGGGTGATAGAGATATGATGGAGGATCAAAACATCCAAAAAGAAGGGCAAGAATCATCTACATGGATATTGAATCATCAAGAATTTGGACAGGAAAAGAGAAAGTGGTAGTGAGCAAGATGTTAAAATCTTTAAGAAATTACTAAATTACTGACCCAACAAGAAAAGGTAACAGGCAGTGGTCAGAGCGTAGGACCTTCAAAACTGGATATTTTCAGAATGGAGGGTGGCCAAGAGTCTGTAAGTGGAAATGAAGACTAATAAGGATTCTCCTACACTTGAGACTGCATCAGGCACCTAAAGTAATTCATTAACAATTCAATATTACTAGGTTCTCTTGTGAATATGATGGTTTGATGCCCAACACCATCCCTCTTTGCCTCTAATGTGCCTGTATGTACAGCAGAAAGTGGAAAAATTCAATTTGCATTTCCAAGAGTGCCTTGTAGTTAGGGCTGCTAATGTGATTTAGGTTCAGTAAATCAGATGCGCTCTCAGAAAGCCTGCTTTTTGGAGGTTCTGCTGTAACTGCTGGCAAGCACAGTCAGGGAGGTCGGGGAGCTCCAGTGACACCATTAGAAGAGGTCTCAACAGCTCATTAGCAGCTTTGGGGGTTGTTGAGAGGCAGGGCTTGAGGCACAGATTTCACTTTTGCAGACTGTAGCAGACATGCTGTAGTTCTGGAACTGCCACTGCTGTTATTTTCCTGACCATGGCAATGGTGGCAGGGAACTAGAGCGTGTGGCTTCTTGATTAGGGAAGAGACAGCAATTCCCTGGATTCCTGGTTCTGTGGGGTCAGTGTAACATCCTTTACCAAATGTTTAACCTACAGTCTGTTGCTTCAGCATTCCCAGTGATTCAGCAAGCCATTTAATATGCTATAACGAATCTCCAATAGCTAGAGTAGATTCTGATCTTTCTAATAGAACTCAGAATAATATAGAAGAGTTAGTCAGAAAATCTTACATAGAATTCCATGTCCACAAATAGACATACAGGAAGAGATTAAAGAAAAATGTTATATAAACTATTTTATTTAATGTTTATTTTGATCATAACACCTGTCCTTAGGCTCTGTAGAATGAAAGGCAATTCACTTAACATGTTTTCTCCAGGTATTATAGAATTTCACGACTGGCAGGATCAATACCTTTAATCACCTAAGTACCCATGGTACTTTATTAAGTGATATGACAAGTAATCTACATATTCCAGGTGCATATTTTTTCATAATTTACCTTCTAAAACAGTTAAGACAGGAGTGGACACAGTTGTATGGAACACAATAAAACAACCAAATCAAAATATAAATGAATGTCTGGTAACTCAAAGACAAATGTATGGTAGAGTTGAAAAATACAGGCAAGAAAATTGTATATATTATGCATTCAGTGCCTACTCTCTCCTCGTCACTTTATATCTCATTTAATTTTAGCAATAGCTCTATCAAAAAATATCGTCTTCCTTTTACAAATGACCAGACTGTGTCTCTAACTAGTTGCCTAACTTGGCCAAATTTTTTGTTGTTAGTTGCCATCGCGTTAACTCTGACTTACAGCAACCTTGTATATAACAGAAGGAACGTTGCCTGGTCCTCCTCCATCTTGATGATTGTTGGTATTTTTGAATCCATTGTTTTGACTAGTGTGCCAATCCATCTCACTGAGGATTTCTTTCATTTTTGCTCATCCTCTATTAAGTTTAAACAAGCATGAAGATGGTATTTGAACTCTAAAATTCTATAACAATCTATTTGAAACAAATCCAATACACTTTTCACAATTCTACACTGATTTCCAAAAAAAAGAAAAGGTATAAAAAAATTATAAATCTAGAAATCATCTTTTTCTCAATTTTCACAACCCCCGTGGGGAAAAATATGATTTTAATAACTAAGTCAACCATAAAAAAGCCAAAACCATTGCTTTGGAGTTGATTCTGACTCATGATGACCCATGTGTTAAAGATTAGAACTACTCTATCCTGGTTTTTTAGCTGTAATCTTTATGGAAGCAGGTTGCCAAGCCTTTCTTCTGCAGTGCTTCTGGGTAGGTTCAAACCACCTACCTTTAGGTTAGTAGACAAGCATAAGCCATTTGCACCACCGACAGACCTTAAGTTAACCATAAGGAACAGAAAATTTAAGTTGCTGGGAGTTTAAAGTCTTTCTAGGTAACTGATGCTGGTATGGTGGAAACTGTGGTAAGAATTTAAGTAAGAGGTGATGGGAACTGGGAAAGCAGAGAGGGAGTGAGATCCCAGAAATATATCTGGGGTAGATGTTATAGTCCTGGGGATTTATTGGATATAGTAACGAGAAAAAAGTTTAGACTGACTCCCAAATTTGTGATTTGAGAAAAATGTCAATCATCAAACCATACATATGGACATAGAACAATATTCAAGAACAGGTATAGAAAAAGTGAGTTTTGAGAACACTGAATTTGATGTCTGTGAAAGAGCCATACGATGTGCACTAAGAAGTTGAAATATGAGAATCTGAGTCCATGGGAGATGTCAGTGACAGTGTTTAGTGGCCTGGGCTGAACATCAGAGTAACTGTTGAAGAATGACTAAATCCAAACATACGGCAGAAATTAAAGAAATGGATGATGAAGTAGAAATTATTATAGCACAATAATATTTAGAAATTTTTGCTATTTATATTTTTGTTAATTAAATTGTGTAAGCATAGCTTGTTTATTGGTATGCTTAATGTGGATTTGAATTTGTGCATTGTCTGCATTCACCAGAGTGTGTTTATATGCGTTTTGGCTAATCCTCAGGATTTCTTAGAAGCAATAAGTTTTTACGTTTACATGAAGGTTTTCTTTTATTTACCCTTTGCCACCAATTTATTACATTTAGCTGGTAGAAAAGCAGGAAGTAGCCTTATTGTAGCTTCTGTTACTGCTGAGTTACAACTATCTATTATTGTTTAAGGGCCAGAAATTTTTCATTGATAATGAAGTATAATTTTCATTGGCAGTCCATTTGTTATAATGGTGATTTTATACATCTTTCTTTCTCCATATAAAACTATTTAAAAGCAAATGAGTGTTATAAAATTTATAGAGATGCCAGTAAAAATTTATAGAGATGTCAGTAATAGGAACATGTTATACTTTCTCTCTCATGAAATTCCCGTTAGGTTTCATACATATGATCTTGAAGTTAATAGCAGGGAAAAACACTGAAGGAATGTGAAAATGGATAAGAAGAAAGCCTGTAAGAATACACAAGTGATTCTTCTTTATAATAAGAGCATAAATGACAGCTTAAATGGTAAAATGTCATAGAATAACAAATGAGTTAATTTATTTCTACCAATCTGTTATCGAAGAAAGGACAATGGACTGAAGAAAGGATAAAGTCGAAACTACGCGGGATAGTTTAGTATATTTACTTTAAGAAATAGAAATCAAACTTATCATTGCTTGTACTAATTATCTGAAATTTCCAACTGTGAAAAAAATGTATCATTTGGCTATATCAGAATAGTGTTATTTAAGAATACCATGTCATCTAACTTTTTTTTTTCTTTTCTAATTACATTGTCTTAGTAAAAGAGAGTTTACTTACATGTGGAAAAATTATGAGAGTGCGTACCTCCAAAAAGATCCTAACTTTGTATGGATGAAAATTCTCAGTTTTTAAATTACTTCTAGATGAGTTCAAATAAAATATCCTAACTACAATTCAAAGTAGCCCTGGTGGTGCAACGGTGAAGCGCTCAGCAGCTAACCAAAAAGCTGACACAGCAGAAAGACGTGGCTATCTGCTTCCAAACAGATTACAGCCAAGGAAACCCTATGGGGCAGTTCTACTCTGTCACACGGGGTCAGTATGAGTCTAAATTGACTCAATGGCACACAACAATAACTGCAGTTTCCTCAGATGATTACAAAAAGGGAAGTACATCTGTTTGTCATTATTAGCAACCCAATATGTATTTTGCAGTTTCATAGGATATAACAGCCACGACCTCATTCTGAATGTTGCATATCACTTAAATTAGTCTGCTCCTAGGGTAAACGCAAGGCAAGATATTTTAAATAATAGCATCAGTAGGCATACACATGTGGGTTGTTGTTGTCATTAGGTGCCATTGAGTTGATTTTGACTCATAGTGACCTCATGTGGCAGAGCAGAACTGCTCTGTAGGGTTTTCTAGACTGTAATCTTAATGGGAAGGAGCCCTAGTGGTGCAGTTGTTAAGCACTCAGCTTCTAACCAAATGGTCAGCAGTTTAAACCTACCAGCCACTCTACAGGAAAAAGATGTGGCATTCTGCTTCCTTAAAGATTTACAGCCTTGGAAACCCATGGGGCAGTTCTATTCTGTCCTGCGGGGTTGCTAGGAGTTGGAATCTACTCAGTGGCAGTGAGTTTGCTTGTTTGTTTGTTTTCAGGGTAATCTTAACAGGAGTAGATCGCCAGGTCTTTCTCCCATGGAGCCACTGGTTGGGTTCGAAATGCCCACCTTTCAGTTAGTAGCCCAGTGCTTAATCATTGCATCACCAGGGCTCCTTACATGTGTGTAGGAGTAGTAATATGTCGGAAAGAAGTTTCTGAGTAGTTCAGCTAATTGCACTAACCCTATGTACTGCGGTTTTGTTTTGTTTTTGTATCCTCTTGTTTAAAAGATTAGGGGGAGGAATCTGGGCTGGGACAGAAAAGGGCAGAGACAATTGAAAAATAAAACTCTTACCTAGATTTTCCCAGGAGGTCCACTGAGGCCAATTTAACCAATTTTTTGTCAATTCTAACAATTCCAATTCAGTCTGCTCATATAGTACTGACTTAGGATGTCTTCAAGAAATAATCATACGGATAAATGAGAAGATGAAAAACGTTGCATATCACTTTTTTTGTAGAGGAATGGGGTTTAGTTCTGGCACTGAGGTGGGCTGCTAATTCATTACAACTTAAATGTCACATATGAGAAGTAAATCTAGATTCATTTGGTAAATTATTAATAACAAACATGGAGCAAAACATTCTTACAACATTGTTCTTAAGTCACCTACCTATCTGTGCTTAGTTATTCCACTTTTATTATGTGTTACTTTTGTATTTCAAATGACGTAGCTTTTTAAACACACATAAGATGGTTTTTAATGAAGTTTTGTACCAATGTTAATTTCTTAATTTTGATAAATCTATCATCACTATGTAAGATGTTAAACATCAGGAAAGAAGGATGAAGAATATACAGGAATTCTCCATACTACTTCAGCTCTTCTGTAAATCTAAAATTATTTCTAAATGCAAAGTTCAAGTAAACATTTTTGAAAAAATAGAACTTGAGTTATAAAGAGAAATTCAATACAAACTAAATACACATACAAATCTGCCTAATTCTTTTAATGTTCACATAGTACTCCATTATATGGGTGAATTATAATGTATGTATACATACATGAATAGATGGGCACTTAAATTGGTTCCTAGTTTTTTTGCTGACACAATGGTGAAGTAAACATACATTTATATGACTTTTTAATAATTCAGGAAGAACATGGTAGGATATATTTCTAGAATCAGAATTTTAAAAATGGATAACCATTACTGAATTGTCTTCCAAAAAAATGTGTAAATTTACACTTCCCCAGTTGAATGTGTACCTACTCTATCCCAAGTGATATTTTTTTTACCTTATAAATGACATTTGTGACATCTATGATCTTATATATGACATCTATGTTGCTATGAAGGATCCCTGGTGGCGCGATGGTTAAATGCTCAGCTGGTAATGGAAAGGTTGGCAGTTTGAACTCACCCAGTGGCTCTGTGGGAGAAAGACCTGGTAATCTGCTCCAGTAAAAATTATAGCCTAGAAAATCCTATGGGGAAGTTCTACTCTGTCACATGGGGTCACTATGAGTCAAAAATGGACTTGATGGCGCCTAACAGTAACAACAATGTGGCACTGCGAGGAAACACGCTTCCTTTTACAAAAGAGGAATTTATATCCCTAGTCAGTCATTTATTTTTATGTTTATTACCCTTTTCGTTATTTTGTAAACCCTTTGTTTTTGCCCTTTGCCCAGTTTAACAAAACAAATTTAGTTTAGTTTTTAAAATATGAGGTATTCATGTTTTTTAAAATTTCTTTGTAGATTCTAATTATTTTGAGTTTGATCTTATCAAGTCATTATTTTCCATTGGTAGACACCTGATTGTTTGTCAATAACTATACAATGGAATTTTTGTGTCTGAATATTGGTAACTGTACTTAAATATCCCAACAAAGAATGAATCATGTGATTACTTTTTGGTTCCTGCATTCTATTTTTATTCCAGGTCTCCCCTTTGAGGTCATTAAGGAGTAAGATGCATATACTATCAAATATAATTTCCTATTTTATTAGATAAAATGTATCAAGACCTTTCCATTAGCTGCTAGATTATTATAGAAGATTGGAAAGGAGTCCTAGTGGTATTAGGGTTATTATAAATGATTTAATCAAACACAAGATCACATCATATGTTAACCTAAGACAAGAAAAGCAGGTGATCAAAGCCCATAACAATAAAGCACTGTATTAGAAAGAGGGGTGTGTCTGAGAGATGCTAATGAATATAAACTGGTTCTTTTTTAATTTGCAAGGTACGTTGGAAAGTTAGGCCCACTTTAAATAGGCTTTTATGTTTAATTGGCCTATCTGGTAAAGTTGCCCTAAATAATTAAAATGTTCTTTAAAACTTGGAGCATTCTTTAAAACCTGAGCATGATAATTTCTGGCTAATTAAAAGTAGCACATTATTAAAATGATTTCACAAGATCCATTCTTGTATCCATACTAGTGCTAGGCCATTTATTCTTTTCATACTTACATATGGAGCCTCTGTCTGGGGCTTGACTCTGGGCTGAACATTCCCAAAGATGAATAAGAGACATAACTTGACCTCGAGCAGGTACCAGTGTAGTGAGGAGTCAGTCAAGGAAGCCTCAATGACTTCAGAGGCCACTGATGCATGTGCAGAGGAAGGGAACAAAGATCCAACTGAGAGGGAGAAGACAGGAAAAGTTTCCTAGGGAAGGCTACAATTGTGGTGAATTTTTTACAGAAAATTAAAAGTTTAATCAAGGGAAAATTGAAAATTGTATTTCAAGCTGGAGACAGAGCATCACAAAGTCCAGAAGGTAGAAAGTTCAGGTAATATAAGTTATTTGGTTTGGCTGAGGGTACAAATGAGGGAGTAGTGAGAGACGGAACTGGAGAGGTAGAGAGGCCAGGTCCTCAAGTGTCTTTATGTCAGCCCAAGGAGGATAGGTTTTGTTATATGTTGTTGTTGTTGGGTGCTGTTGAGTCAGTTTCGACTCATAGTGACCCTACGTACAACAGAACAAAACACTTCCAGGCCTGCACCATTCTCACAATCCTTGTGATGCTTGAACTCATCGTTGTAGCCACTGTGTCAATCCATCTCGTTGAGGGTCTTCCTCTCTTTCTCTGACTCTCTATTTCACCCAGCATGATGTTCTTTTCCAGGGACTGATCCCTTCTGATAACATGTCCAAAGTATGTGAGATGAAATCTCGCCATCCTTGCTTCTAAGGAGCATTCTGGCTGTCATTCTTCCAAGACAGATTTTTTCGTTCTTCTGGAAGTCCATGGTGTATTCAGTAATCTTTGCCAACACCATAAGTCAAGACATCAATTATTCCTCAATCTAACAAGGGGTGACAAGGGATAATGTCGCATTGTTAGCTGACATGTTGACATTTGTCCAACATGAGGGAAAAAAGAACCAAAATCAGGCAGAAAAAAAAAAAAAATTACAAAGTGCATCTCAAGAGGCCCTGAGGGATTCAATTTTCCACAATAATGTAAGCTTTTTTTTTTTTTACTTGTTGTATGCTCATGTGTTAAATATTTTTTATGCCTTGTGTTATTTAATCTATAAAATCACCCTGTAATGTTGTTATTAGGCTAATACTTTTCTCATATTCAAATGAAGAAATAGAAACATTCTGCTGCTTAATTTTGCAAGACTATAGAGAGGACTCAAATGACTCTTCCTTTGAGTGAAGAATGTTTGTTCCTTGTAGAAATGCTTTGTCTGTCCAGACTTAAAATTAGCTCATGACTTGTCAATGACAGCTTCTTTCAAGTACTCCTTATCAAGAATAAACTCTATATTTTCATTCATTTGTTAATTTTTTTTTGGTACTGAGCATTAATTTTGTTCCTGACATTGAACTTGATGCTAGAGATAGGAAAGTGAACAACACAACCTTTCCTGTCACAAAACATACAGGAAGTGGAGAGTTTGATGCAGCTTTGAGTATATTTTTATGTATTTGAAATAAAATGACATATATCATCCTGCACAGTGGTTCTTAAAATCCATGTCACCCAAATCTGCATGATTATGAATTGTGTGTTAATAAATTTTAATTATGGATATCTTTGTATATAAATCTTGATCTTCATTTATAATTATTTCCTTATAAAATTTTTACTGGAGGATGTATTACCATCAAGGTATGTTCTTTTATTTTTTGGTTCAGTTTTAACTCTTGATACTTGCTTAACAAATAACTCTGCACAAAGTTTTACCAATTCATACTCCCACAACCAAGGTGCCTGAAGGATCTGGTGGGTGAATTTTTAAATTTTTTTTTAAATGTAAATTGTATCTCTTGACATATTGTGGGAAAATATTCAGAAATGAGCCATAAATGGTCACAAGTCTAACCCAGAATTTTTCAGAATCCTCTTTGTATACCAGGGAGTTTTTCAGCTCTGTTTTCCTTGAAAAATTAACAGAATTCTTTATTGCTAGTAATTTCTTCTTTCAGAAAATCTATCATTTATTTTGCAACGAATATCCTATAGAACATGGCTTTTCCTTTTCCTATTAAATTATTGCTATGTAAGTGTGCACAACTACACATCTATTATACTGCCATTTGAAGGTTATAGAAGAGATGACAATGGGAAACAAGGGGAAAAAAACTCATTAGAATATTTTAATCGGCACATCACTTTCCCTGGTTGAACCTGTTTGTAATGCTTCTTGTGGGTAGATATGTTTTCAGACTTGATCTTCTTTTTATTCTTTCTAGACATAAATATTTTGTTCTCAATAGCAATTTCACTGAAGGTTTTTTTTTTTTCCTGTGATGACTATACAAAATTAGTACCATCATAACTTTAGTTAAAAGAGGGAAGTCTCTAGAATTATATGCTGTGTTTAAATCTCTGCTCTGCCACATGTATTTGTGACTGTGGACAAGCCACTTATTGGATACCTCTGTTCTGTTACCATTAAAATTGGTATAACCATAAAACTTATCTTATGGTTTTGTCTTTAGAGTTAAACAGATAAAATCCATAAAGAGCTTTGAGTTGTTTTTGGCAACTAGTAAGTAATTAATAAATGTTAGCCATTAGTAGTATATCTCTTTCTTTTAATATTCAATTTACTAGGCAGTGATTTTATTGTTGCTGTGCTGATAAACAAAAAGTTACATAAGTATCCTTCAAATTACACACAAATTTGAATTAAATGTAATAATTGGAAAAACTAACATGTAGACAAGTTTGGTAAAGTTCAAATTGCCTGGAGGTCATGGGAAATGTATAGATGATTTCTGTGGGAAATGTGATTATAATACTGAAGTATATGTACAAGTGTACCTTAAGTGTGTATTTGTATATCTGTTAGTAAGGAAATATATAGAATAGCTGTGTGAAAATTTTTCAGTACTTGGAGATCTAAAATACAATTAGGTTTTGAACTGTTTGTGAAAATAACTTTTAAAATCTGCCAAGTGAAGAAATCAAAATATAAGACATAATCAACTGAATTGGTCAGTCTGTTCTTTATCTGTAGTATGTGTACCTTTCTTTTCTCCACTTCTAAATTCTACTATCCCTTGACTGATAACAGATAACATATAATTATTCTGAACTCTTCAAAATGTTCACATTACTTCTGATGAAGAAAGACAAGGTTGAGTTCTTGTAGAAATGTTATTTGAGTTCTTTGTTTTCAGAGTAAAGGGAGAATATATATTTTTAAAAATGGCATCTGATTTTCTTTTTTTTCCAAGGTAAGTTTGCAGAATGCTGACCTGTCTGGGTTCACAGAAGCCACATGTGATTGTGGGAGTGAGTGAGGCTGACACACAGCTTTGAACATTAGAGCCTTCTCTGCTCTTGTCCCAGTCTTGCTACACTCCGTGGGAGGTTGTGCAGGATTTCTCCTTCCACTATAGGTTGTTCTCTATCTAACACTGATTACACTTTTTGTTTTGAGCAAAGGAGTGGCATGACCTGTCTTCCTATGTTTTAGAAGGAATGTTCTGGCTACTGTGTTGAGAAAGTTGTGAATGAGACAAGGGTAGAAGTAGAGATCAGAAAAGTTCATTGCAATAACCCAGAGGAAAGACAAGGATGACTTGGACCATGGTGGTTGCTGGAGTGAGAAGTGGTTATATTCTGGATATGTTCTGAAAGGAGAACCAACAGAATTTCCTAATAGACTTACTGAAATGAATCAGAGGAATCAAGGATGATTTCAAGTGTTTTAGCTTTGATAATAAATATTTACAGAACTTGGATGGAATATTGGATACAACAAAGTTATTTCAGAGGCACATGTAAAATTCAATTAAAAAGTATTCCACAGACATTTAAATCAGAAGTTAATTTAGCCTTGATTTTTGCTGTATATATTTAGATTCAAGTTCGTGAGGGGTAGAATAAGGAAAATACTACTCTGCTAGCAAAGAATATAAAAAAAAGAAAAATGGGAGTTTTTCTTGCTAAAACATACAAGAAAACAATAAGCAATTATATATGCAGTTTTAAATTTAGATGTAATACTATAACTCAAGTGAGAAAGATCTAAGATGATTTGTTTGAAAAGATGACAGATATTAATCAATGATATCATGTGCTAAAAATGTAACTTACTGTTAGATTTATACATGAATGGATGTATAGTATCTAGATAAGCCTTGCTGTCAACCAAGGTTGCTCATCTTAACCACAGAAAAATGAAAATTATTTGAGCAACTATTTTCTCAATTCTTCTCAGATGGTACATAACTAAGGCCATTATTGACGAACAGGGGAGAAATTAATTCCTTAAATAAATAGATGTTTTAAGACATTAGGACTTATTCTTTTGTGGAACAGTGTTTGAGAAAGGCTAGTCTAGACCAAAGACACATCTGTCCCACCATCTGTTTTTGCAAATAAAATTTCATTGGAATACAGCCACATCCATTTATTTATGTATTATTTATTCTTCTTTTGTGCTACAACAGCAGAGTTGAGTATGTGAAAGAGATTGTGTGGCCCCCAAAAGACAAAAAATATTTATTATCTAACCCTTTACAAAAAAAGTTTGCTAACTTCTGGTTTAGATCAATAAAGATAATGTATCTACTATAGGGGAGTTCTGGTGGCACAGTGGTTAAACTTTCTGCTGCTGAGCAAAAGGTTGGCAGTTCAAACTCACTAGCTGCTCAGCAGGAGAAAGATGTGGCAGTCTGCTTCCATTAAGATCATAGCCTTGGAAACTCTATGGGGGCAGTTTTACTCTGTCCTGTAGGGTCACTATGAGTAGGAATTGGCTCGATGGCAATAGGTTTTCTAGGCCATTATGTAGACCTGGTTATATTATATATAGAATATTATATCACATCCATAAGAGACCTTGATAAGCATTAGAGTTTCTAGACGAAGATGAACAGAACAGTATAGAAATGGAAAAATTACTGTATGTGTTTAATTCATCAAATCATATTTCATCAAATATTAGTTGTATTCTAAATATAGACAAAATACTGGGTTTGCTTTGGGGTAAAGAAAAAATAAGCTACAATCCATGTGCTCAATGAGCGCATATTCTAATAGAGAAAATACATATAAATAAATGTAATGCAACATGGTAATGTTAAGTTAGAGTTCTGTGCAAAGTGCTATCAGAATATGCATAAATTAATTCAGCTGATAGTGGATTGGGGAAAGTTCCACGCAGAGTAGGTTTTTGACTTAAGTATTAAAGAAAACTTAGAAATTTGGCAGGCAAGCAAGAAAGAGAAAGCATTCTAGGAGAGGGAGACCCATAAGGAAAGAATAAAAGTTATAAAAGTATATGGGTCTTTGTTGAAAAGTGAGTACAAGGAATAGCTTACGAGCACAATTTAACTGTGCATATGACCTTCAGTTCCTTTAACCAGTTCCTTCCTCCAGCATGGCAACATTCTCCCAGTACTAGCAGTGGCTGAATGACATACTGGAACCCAATCCACAGCCTGCATTAAGGACCTGAGAGCGTCACAAGAGTCCTATCCCGTGCCCTATGCTTCAGAGAGCCCTCTCTGGCCTCCTTTGGTCTCAACAGGATATACCAAATTATACCCCCTATTAGCCTTCCTAGGCCATCTCCGTGTACCAGGAACCTTGAAATTCCCTGACCCAATGGCCAAGACTACTTCCAAGCCCTGAATGGGCCTTTTCCCTTGTCTGCAGACATCACTTCTGACATGTGCATGCCTAGGACCATAGAGCCAACGGAGGCTGCTTATACTAAGAAGCTTGGGTACACAAGTATATGTACACATGTACCTGAGGCCCCTCACTGTGTGGAACGGGGTTAATGATAAGAAAAGAAGGAAGGACAACATTGAACTTCCCTTTTTTCTCTTGCCCTAGGACCTGAAAATGTTACGTGTGTGCCTGTAGCCAGGTGCCAAAAAACAAAAGTCATTTACTGGCCATCACTGTAAAGCTGGTTGTAGATCAGACTAATTTGTACAGGGAGCAAGAACTCAATGAAGACACCAAAACAAATCCTCCATGGGGAAACACTTAGCAAAAGGAAACAGAGCGCCAGATCTCGGCATTTTAAATAATTTTTAATATTTTCTACCTTTTTACAAAGATGAAACCTAACAGCTACTCTCCCAGGATACTCTTTAGTGAACTTATTCTTTGCACGTTCTAATCATTTCTTCCCTTTTCTTTACATATCCTACTGGCCTCCGAGCCCCAAGAAGTTATGAGAAAAGAGGATTCTGCATTTGATTAAGACAATACTTAGGTACCTAATTGGTTTATAATGACTTTTAAGTAAATTACTTATTATGAGGCTCCACATAAAAATCTCACAAGAGATTAATATGTCTTCAAGACATTGTAATCTAACCTTAACTTTCTCACTTTAAATGTATTATTTTACCCAAATTGTTTCATTTGTATGTTTTTCATAAGCTACAACTCAAAGAGTTTCTTTTTAATGAGTTTTGAGACCAAGTATTACTTAGTAGTCTGCTCTAGTTTTCCATACATTGTAGATTCTGCTTAAAATAACTTTCATTTATGCATAGGCATTTACATGACTATTTGGGCTTTGAAGTCAATTAAGAATGCATTATTTATAAATAGAGAAGAATAAGTAACCTTGCCAATTTACCCAGGACCCATAAAAATTAGTTTCTGCACAAAGACTGTAGATTCCAGTTCAGATTTTACCTCCACGGCTATCAAAGAACTGAACGATCAAACTATTTAGATCTTTTCTGTATTTATTCTTTATTTAATAAAACTTATTAATCAAACAACAAAAGAGTGAGTAGTCCTAAGTGTCTAGACTAGGGTAGCTAGAGCTGAGCTGGAGAATTTGACCACAGGCAGATTGTGGAAAACTGTGTATGCCATGCTGAAGCATTTGGTCTTGATGGTGTGGACAATGTGAATTCGTCTAATTTTTTTTTTTAAGAAGAATGTGATGAGCAGATTTGAATTTCAGAGGTATTTCTTGGAGCTATGAAGGATTGTTTGAAGGATATTATGTATTGAACTGTTTTCCTGAAATCTATACATTGATGTCCCGGCACCTGTACCTGTGGATGTGATCTTGCTTGAAAAAGGTTCTCTTTGTTGTGTGGGACCAAACCTAACCATTTCTGAGACAAAAAGAGCAGAACAGACAGAAATATGCACAAGGGAGAAATGCCACACAAAGAGAGAAACGCACAGCAGGTATATCTACAAGACCAGGAATTCCAAGGATTACCAGCTAGTAGTCAGCAAAAAAGAGGAAGACCCTCAAGATGGATTGACAGAATGGCTGCAACAATGGGCTTAAGCATAACAGCAATTGTGAGCATGGTGTAGGACCAGGAAGTATTTCGTTCTGTGGTACATAGAGTTGCTATGAGTCAGAACTGGCTCCACGACATGTAACAACAACAGAAGCTGAAATAGAAAAAGAAGGACCACCCCCTAGAGCCAGGCCCTAAATTCCTACTTCTATCCTCCTGAACTGTGAGAAAATACGTTTCTGTTCTTTAAAGCCACCCGCTTGTGTTATTTTTTGTTACAGCAGAGCTAGGTAGCTAAGGCAAACGGTGAAGATTGTAAAAGACAGGAGACAAGTTACGAGACTGTTACCACAGTCCTCTCCAGACAAATTGGCCCTAACCAGGGCAGTGACAATGAGAGGGAGGGAGAAGAGCTATGGGAAGCAGGAATGTTACTCTGAAGGCTAGAAACAACACCGGTGGTTTCAAAATAATTGAAGACCTCTTGTCTGAAAGCAAAACTAAGCTCTCTCTTTCTCTTTCACTCTCTCTTTTAAAAATTCGTGTGGAAGATGTTCATTGATGAATTCTCCACTTTCTCCTAGAGGGGACGTTCCAAGTAGAGGAAGCTGAATGAAGAGAAGTAGGAAAGTACAAGTTGTATTAGGTGACCCAGTTTCTCTAGATATTAGATTTCATTTAGGAAAATGACTGAAATAAAATTAGATTAATTTGAGTTCAGATTTTGTAAGAGAGAGGCTAAGCAAATAAATGACTATAGCAGTGCTGTATTAAGATAGATATAGCAGCATCTTTAGTAACAAGTGAGTAACATTTTTTCGGATTTGCTGGTTAATGTTTTTTCTCAACTAAAGTATAAATTCTATACAACATATCCCCCAAATACAGTGCCTAGCACATGGTGGGTACTCGATATATATTTTTGAATGTACAAATGAATCAATAAATCAATGAAAAGTTTTAGCCAAAGAAGCCTATATCCATTTTTCTTCCACTACAGTTTTTTCCCCCTTAAAACTAGTTGTACGTTAAGTCATTTGGTAAACTTTTCAAAAATACAGATTTCCAGGCCCTACGAAGACCAAAAAAAAAAAAATCTGGATCACTTTGGTGGTAGGGAGAGTGTGTGAAAAGGTCATTAGATCTATTTTCTTAAAATTGTAGATCAGGTCAAGGCAGGGCTTCCATGAAATTGTGGTATCTCACTGGAAAACAGGGAAGTGCTGCAAAAATGCACATTCTTTTTTATGAAAGAGAGAAAATGGTCTTTTTATGTAACTTCTTCTCAGTGCCGGGGCTCAGATCTCTTTCTCTTCAAAGCCACGCTAATATCTCCAGCACTATGCATCCTCAGATTTCAGTCTCCTGTTCTTTGATCTTCCTTAGCAGCAAACTGACAACAGCAGTGTTAGAAGTACTACATACTAAGAGCCTACCTTCACCTTGAAAAGAACATTGCCTTTAGCATATTCTTTTTTAATTTTATTTTAAAAATAGAAATATTAGTGATAAACTCCTAACACATAAAGATTTAGTAGAATACGACAACCTAATATTAACTTTTAAAAACTGGCTAGTATGATTCAGTAATAATAATTCATGCCTAAAACATCTGAAAGTCAGTAATGGTGTGTCTATACGTTTATTTATTCAGCCATTTGACAAATAAGTTTTGAACACCTACTAGGTGCCAGACAGTTTTCTAGGCTCTGCGATATAACAGCGTATAATATTGAGCAAAAAGCCCGTGTGATGGATCTTGCACAGTATTCAGGGAAACAAACAGTTAAAAAAAGAAAGCAAATGTATATAGTGTTAGATAGGGATAAATGTTCTGGTCAAAAATAAAGCAAAGAAGGGGTGTTACATATTTAAATAAGGTAGTGAGAGAATGCCTTGATGTTAAGGAGACATTTGTATAAAGACTTGACAAAGGTGAGGGATGAACTAACTAGGAAAAGGCAAAGGGAATAGCAAGTGCAAAGGCCCTGAGGTGGAATCATCCCTGGCATGTTTGAGAAAGGAGGCTACTTCACCTGTAAGAAAATGGATTAGAATTTAAAAAAATATGTTGATAAATTCAGAGTTGGTGAGCACATATAGTGTAAGACTTCATAGGCAATAGTAACAACTTTGGCTTTTACTGTAAGTGAAGGAAGAAGACACTGGAGGATTGTGAGCAGAAGGAGGACTTGATCTGAATGTGTGAACAGAAACTCCTGATTACTGTGTTGAGAACAGACTGAAGTAGGGCAACTACTATTGTTGGCAATGGTTTTGATCTCTGAAGCAGCTTTATTTGAATTAATCTGATTATGAGGAGCAGAAGTCAGGAGCACAGAAGCAAGTCTGTTTACAAATAGAAGCAGCAGTTGAGACATCAGTTTCAAATTAACAGGTAAATTTCAGGAAAAATACAAGGCCTAAAGATAAGGGTCACATAATAAACTTGGATATGAACATCATTAGCACAATAGAATGAATGACCTTTTGACATCCAAACTCTGTGTCTCTCGGATAAGTGTTTTTTGTTTTTGTTTTTGTTTTTGTTTTGACTGTAAAAACAGCATGGGAGCAGTGTCTGACCTCCTCTAACTTCACAAGGGGGAAAGAGAATCAAGGTCAACAGCCCAAGGCTGATTTTTATGAGGCAGAGGTCAGACACGCCTCCTCTCTCCACCATGTTTACCAAGTCTGACACCAACCATCCTTCCCACTGTACTCTCTACTTCTCTCCTAAGTTTGAAAATTCATTGCAGTGGTCACACAGAACTCACAGACAATACTTACAATTATGGGGTTTATTAGGGAAGTAACAGTTTACTTTTAACCACAGACTCAAGGAGTGCACATAATTTATACCTCCAGGTGAGGAAGAAAGGGAAATGCTATGGCCTTTCATCTTTACCACTTACTATCTAGCTGACTTTGAAGAAATTTTTAAATCCCACTGAACTTCAATCTTTTCATCTGTAAAATAGGGGAAATGACACTTACTTCATAGGCTTCTTAGATTTAAATGGGATCTAATGAAAAGTGCTCAACAGAGTACAAAGCTATTCTAGTAGGCTGCTATAAATGGTGGCCCTTCTCTCCGCCTCTCCCTTTCTCTGGTTTTCAATAATATAAAGCGAGAATTAACTTAGGAAATTAGTGCTGGACTCCTCTGGGGCATTGCTTTTGACTGTGCCTCTCTACTCAAGTGTAGGTTAAAAAAGGGAGAGAGAGAAAATGAAAGAGAGAATGAGAGTTAATGACCATTTTTTTTTGAGGTTATCAGCAATTATCTTAGCTGGAACAAAAGAAAAAGATAACAGTTGAGGACTCCCTCTAGTTTTTATAATTGTTGATAATTGATGATGGAAAGCAGATATGAAATGGTGCACCCTTTGAAGAGGCATTACAGAGGCATGGTGCAGTACCAGTATATCCAACTTTGCAGAGGACATTCCATGAATTGATTGCAGGGGAGGCAGAGCCTGCAAAGATTGATATGGCAAAAGTACTGACACTCTTGCAGCATCTTACCTGCTAGATTATAGTATTGACTTCCTGTCATCATCCCCAAATGCCAGCAGAGACAGAGAGACTATCTTAACAACAACAACTGGTCCCTCCTAGCTAGAGCAAAGGAGAATGAAGAAGATCAAAGACTCAAGGGAAAGATTAGTCCAAAGGACTAATGGACCACAACTACCACAACCTCCACCAGCCTGAGCTCAGAACAACTAGATGATGCCCAGTTACCACCACTGACTGGGATCACAATAGAGGATCCCGGACAGAGTGGGTGAAAAATGTAGAAGAAAATTCAAATTACCAAAAAAAAAAAAAAAAAGATCAAGCTTGTTGGTCTGACAGAGACTGGAGAAACCCAAGAGAATGGCCTCCAAATACGCTTTTAACTCAGTACTAGAGTCACTGCTGAGGTTCACCCTTCAGCCAAAGATTAGACAGTTCTATAGAGCCAAAAATAATATATGTGAGGGACATGCTTCATAGTTCAATCATGTGTATGAGACTAATGGGCACACCAGCCCAAAAGCAAAGACAAGAAAGCAGGAAGGGACAGGAAAACTGGATGAATGGAAACAGGGAAGAATGGAAACAGGGTGGAGAAGGGGAAACTGTTGACACATTGAGGGTTGGCAACCAATGTCACAAAGCAATTTGTGTATTAACTGTTTAATGAGAAACTAATTTACTCTGTAAACTTTCACCTAAATCACACCAAAAAAAATTGCAGCAGATTTGCCCAATTCAAAAAAAAAAAAAGTTCTCTATTGCTTGATGCACAGTGCTTTTCTTTGCCTCACGTTACCAAAAGGAAACATGCATTTTTTAAAAATCTTTATGGCAGTACCCCCTGATAGGATGAATTAGAAAGGCATATCACTTCTGTGGTATTCTCCCCAAAAATTTATAATCTCAGTCTAATCATAATAAAATATTAGAAAAAACAAAATTGAAAGATATTCTACAAAATATGTGTCCAGTACTCTTCAAATATGTCAAGATTATGAAAAACAAGGATAGCCTGAGTAAGTGTCACAGATTAGAGGAGTCAAAGAAGACATGATGACTAAATATAACATGGTTTTATGCATTGGATCTTGGGACAGAATAAGGATTTTAGTGGGAAAACTGGGGAAATCTGAATATAGTTTGTAGTTTAAAAAAAAAAAAAGCAAACCTGTTGCTGTCAAGTTGATTCCGACTCTTGGCAACCCTACAGGACAGAGTAGAACTGCCCCATAGGGTTTCCAAGGAGCGGCTGGTGGATTCAAACTACCAGCCTTTTGATTAGCAACCATAGCTCTTAACCACTGCATCACCAGGGCTCCAGTTTGTAGTATAGGTAGTAGTACTAGCATTGTACCAACGTTAATTTTTTTTAGGCAATTCCTTGAATTCATAGCTTTGATAAATGTATCATGGTTATGTAAGGTGTTAACAATAAAGGAAGCTGCGTGAAAGACATATGGGAACTCTCTGTATTATCTTTGTAACTCTTCTGTATATTTAAAATTATTGCAAACTAAAAAGTTTTTTAAAACATTTATAAGGCACATACACCCCTTGCTCTCTTGAATCATGCCAACTCTATCAAACTTGTAAAAACAGCAGCTATTCAGGTTTTCTGTTCGTTTTGCCAGCATTTGGAATACTGAGCCCTCGTCCTTTTCTCTCTCTTTTCCAAACCAGTTTCTTTAAAGAGCCTGGGAAAGGGGGAACTATGGAAAAAGGAACTGAGCACTGCTCATGGAAGTCAAAGAGAACTCGTTATAACTAGAGATAGTGTTTAAGACCATCATAAAAGTACCTAACTATGAAGTATGAGTGGCACTTATTTAGATGCAAAACTGCTATAAGGGAAGATGGGAGACCCCTTTTACATTTCATCCCTATTCTGTTTTCCTATATAACACATACTGTATAACCTCACTTATTTAAAAAGACAAGAACAGCAAATGTATCTAAGAGCAAAGTTTATTAGGGGTTACCAAAGTAGGAGGGAGGTTGAAAGGGCATGTTATTGCTTACGGAGTATCGAGTTTCTATTTAAGATGATGGGGAAAAAAATCCCATTGATTAAGGATAGGGTAGCACAGCTAACTCATCCATACCAAGAATTTGTAAGACAGCTACCTGGTCAACAAAATGGAGGAGATTCATATATGGGCCCATTCCAAAAAAGACAGTCTGATAAAATGTGGATTATTGAACAATACCATTAAGAACACACCCAAGAAAAATTTCACTGAAGATAATTCAAAAATGGTTACAGCAATGTATTAGCAGGGAACTGCCAGGAATTCAAGCCAGATTCAGAAGACAGCATGGAACGAGGGATAGCATTGCTGATGTCTGATGGATCTTGGGTAAAGCAGAGAATACCAGAAAGATGTTTACTTGTGTTTCATTGACTACACAAAGGCAGTCGACTGTGTGGGTCATAACAAATTATGGATAACATTGCGAAGAATGGGAATTCCAGAACAATTAATTGTGCTCATGCAGAACCTGTACATAGACCAAGAGGCAGTTGTTCGAACAGAACAAGTGGACAGCACAGGGTTTAATATTGGAAAAGGTGTATGTCAAGGTTGTATTCTTTCACTATACTTATTCAGTCTATATGCTAAGCAAATAATCTGAGAAGCTAGACTGTATGAAGAAGAATGTGGCATCAAGATTGGAGGAAGACTCATTAACAACCTGCAATATGTAGATGATACAACCTTGCTTGCTGAAAGTGAAGAGAACTTGGAGCATTTACTGATGAAGATCGAAGACTACAGCCTTCAGTATGAATTACACCTCAACACAAAGAAAACAAAAATCCTCACAACTGAACCAATAAGCAGTATCATGATTAATGGAGAAAACAAGTTGTCAAGGATTTCAGTTTACTTGGATCTACAATCAATGCCCATGAAAACAGCAGTCAAGAATTCAAACAACGTATTGCATTGGAAAAATCTGCTGCAAAAGAACTCTTTAAAGTGTTCAAAAGCAAAGACATCACTTTGAGGGCAAAGGTATATCTGACTTGAATTATGCTGCTGGCAAAGAATATTAAATATTCCATGGAATGCCAGAAGAACAAACAAGTCTATCTTGGAAGAAGTGCAGCCAGCATACTCCTTAGAAGCAAGGATGGCAAGACTTCGTCTCACGTACTTTGAACATGTTATCAGGAGGGACCAGTCCCTGGAGAAGTACATTACGCTTGGTAAAGTAGAGGGTCAGCGAAAAAAAGGAATACCCTCAATGAGATGGATTGACACAGTTGCTGCAACAATGGCCTCAAACTTAGCAATGATTGTGAGGATGGCACAAGACCAGGCAGTGTTTCATTCTGTTGTACACGTACATGGTCTCTATTCACCTGGAGCTGCAGAGGAAGAAGGAGAGTCAGCAACAGGATGAAGAAATGGGATGTTTGGCTAATTGCCTCCATGAACAACTGCCTCCTTTGCCATGAGACCAGAAGAACTGGATGGTGCCTGCCTACCATTACTAAACATTTTGATCAAGGATTATATAGAAGAATCCTGATAAAAAGTGGGGAAATGCAAAACAGAACTCAAAATTCTCACAGAATCCAGCCTTTCAAGAACCATGTAGCCTGGATGAACCCCCAAAACTATTGCTCTGAGATAATCTTTTAAAGCTTAAACCAGAAATATCCCCTGAAGTCTTCTTAAAATCAAACAATGGTTTAGCTTAACTAGTAAAGAATGTCTGCCTTGAGCATTGTACTCTTTTAAGATATATATATATATAAAATGAAATTGACAACAGCAACTCAAAAGATTAAATAGGAAACTTAGGAAGCAGTGACTTTATGTTAGTAGGGGAGAATGGTTGCATAACTCAAAGAATGCAATCAATGTCATTGAAGTGTACATGTAGAAATTGTTGAACTGGTATATGTTCTGCTGTGTATATTTGCAACAACAATAACAAAAATAAAATAAATTATAAAAAAGACATAAGAAAACCTGTTACATAATAAATAGAAAATTAATAAAAAGATTAATTTACAAATCATTTTGGGAAGAAAGAAATTATTTAAGTCACTACTCTCATCTAGGAATTCTAAGTCAGCTCATTTTTTTTAATCCTTAGTTTTCCATATTGTCAAGCCATAAATAGTCATCAAATGACCTAAAAACGTGTCTTTGTGAAATTGCTTCTGTTCTGATTTTATTAATCATAGCATGCAATCTGTAAGAGGATTGTTTCTGTAGTCACAACTGTTATTAATGAAGAAAGCGTTTGGATGTCTCTAGGGAAGTGGAACTGCTACCAAACAGCTCATATGCATGAGGAGCTAGGCATAGATTAGGACATATACTTGACCTTTATTTTTTGGGAATATTAATTTTGACAAAATTTTATTACTGGTTGTTGATTTTTTTTTTTTTTTTAAATCTGTAATTCCCTCTCCAGGTAGACAGAGCTCCAGTAGGACTAGAGCCATTATAAAGGTCTATCAGGTCAGCTTTATTTGCTCTGGGTCATGGCATAGTCAAAAAGAGGAAGCTGTGGTACATAGTGTAAGATACTGAATTTCCAAGGTTTATTTTTATGGCTCAAAGCTGACTCCCATTCTATCACACTAAAACATTCTTCTTAACTCGTAAACATAACATTGTCAACATATCATGATACACACATACTCAGTATATCATTCCTATGCTTGTTGAACCATCTGCTAGTCCAGAAGTCTGGAGGCTAGAAACATTGGACCCTGAGCATATATGTTAAAACTGATTACGTGTATATTTTTCATTGTGTTAGACTTTCCCTCACCCAGATTTACTTTTTTTTTTTTTTACTGTTGTTTTGCCACATTTTCTTTATCTTTTTTCTCAAGTTTTTTTTTTTTTTCTTTTCATCAAACATTTGAAAGTAAGTTGTTGGTATCATGATCCATTACCAATAAAGACTTCAGATTTTCTCTCAGAACAATTGGGACGTTCTCCTACATAACTACAATGCCATTATCACACCCAAGGAATTTCACATGACACACTAGTATTATCTGATAGTATTATCTGACATACAGTCCATATTCAATCTTCTCCAATTGTTCCAAAAAATTCTTATTATTTCTAACTTTCTTTTTTTTTTTGGCCAGTTCAGAATTTAATCAAGGATCATATATTTCATATTTCATTTAATTGTCTTGCAGATAATTTAAAACATTTATGGTTTCCTTTTCTAAAATTTACTTGTGCATTAAGGAATCGAGCTAGGTTTCCTTTCTCACATCTCCTTTTACTAATGCTTTCTCCTGCTATATTAAAATAAAATTAAGAAATACGGGAAGGGAGGGAAGGAGGGAGGGAAACAAAAAAGGAAAGAAGGAAGGAGGACCAAGCAAATGCAAATGCCTTCCTCAGAAGTGTTTGATGTGACAAAGGAACAGACAAAATGTAGGCATGATTGGTGTATTATGCTCAAGTAGGAAAACAGCCAGAGATGAGGTCAGAAATGAAGTAGGTGCCTGATAATGCCTTAAAGTTGACAAATTAGGGTGTCATTTTCTTTAATTGAAAAATACTTGATAGGCAAGTTATGGTATGAAGAAAGAATAAATCAAGAATGTTAAATATAAGGAAGATCTATGGAACATGAATAAGTGAATGACTAAGTGGCATCAGCAACAATATATAAAATGAGAACAAAATGTGAAAAAGTTGTCAGGTGCGTTGGAAAGATAGATGGGGGCTCTGTAATAGAATCTGACTGGTGGAAGACCCAAATTCTAAAGAAATTTTTGTTGTTTCCTTTTTCCCTACACCAAAAAGACAGTCAATGCTACTTAACCTATACTTGTACCTGAGAAAAGTAAGCTTGGACCCAGAATGTCTATAGTATCTAAATATATAAACTTCAGCAAACCTTCAATTGTATTTAGTGCTCTTACTTTTGCATTTGCTGAAAATACACATCCGATTTAGAAGAAATAGGATGTTACTCATTTGGAAACACTAAGGGATGGCAAATTGGTGATAGAGACAACCGTGGAAAAGAATGATGCTTATAGCCTTGATGCATTTCTCTCTCTTCGGCAATTAAGTGCTTTCACTGAGGTGGATATTTACACTTATGTCAAGTTTCTATTGTCTATTTTTGCAATTTCCAGTGGGTTGCATTTCCAGAAATATCCAACAAAGCAATATGCCCAGGAAAGAATTAACAAAAATCAAATTAAGAATTTTCCAGAGGCTGACCTTATACTTCATAAAATTCCATGGGTAGACTAATGTGTGAATTAGCAGGCATAGGAAGTTTGAGTTGTGTATTTCTAAATTTCTTAATTAATGAATTTAATTCAACGTGAATGTATTAAGCATCTACTATGTGCCCAATCTTGCTAAAGTGTTTATTCTTTTTTTTTCAATAAAGCTAAAATTTTATTTAATTTTTTTAATTTATTTTTATTTTTTTTATTGCACTTTAGATGAAGGTTTACAGAACAAATAGTTTCTCATTAAACAGTTAGTACACATATTGTTTTATGACATTGGTTAACAACCCCACAACTTGTCAGCACTCTCCCTTCTTGACATTGGGTTCCCTATTATCAGCTTTCCTCTTCCCTCCTGCCATCTAGTCCTTGTCCCTGGGCTGTTGTGCCCCATTAGTCTCATTTTGTTTTATGGGACTGTCTAATCTTTGGCTGAAGGATGAGCCTCAGGAGTGACTTCATTACTGAGCTAAAAGACTGTCTGGGGGCCATACTCCTGGGGTTTCTCCAGTCTCTGTCAGGCCAGTAAATCTGGTCTTTTTTTGTGTGTGTTAGAATTTTGTTCTACTTTTTTCTCCAGTTCTGTCCAGGACCCTCTGTTGTGATCCCTGTCAGAGAATTCGGTGGTGGTAGCCGGGCACCATCTAGTTATACTAGACTCAGTCTGGTGGAGGCCTTGGTAGCTGTGGTCCATTAGTCCTGTGGACTAATCTTTTCCTTGTATCTTGTTTTATTCATTCTCCCTTGCTCCTGAAAGGGTGAGACCACTGAAGTATCTTAGATGGCTGCTCGCAGGCTTTTAAGACCCCAGATGCTACTCACCAAGGTAGAATGTAGAACATTTTCTTTATAAACTTTGTTATGCCAATTGAGCTAGATGTTCCCTGAGACCATGGTCCCCACAGTTCTTAACCCAGCAATATGGCTCCTCAGGGAGTTTGGATGTGTCTATGGAGCTTCCGTGACATTTCCTTATACAAGTTGTGCTGGCTTCCCCAGTACTGTCTACTGTCTTACCCTTCATCAAAGTTACCACTTATCCAGTATCTATTTAGTATCCCACCACCACCCCTCCCAACCCTCATAACCATCAAAGATTGTTTCTTTTTGTGTGTAAACCTTTTCATGAGTCTTTACAGTAGTGGTCTCATACAATATTTGTCCTTTTGTGATTGACTTATTTCACTCAGCATAATGTCCTCTAGTTTCATCAATGTTATGAGATGCTTCACAGATTCATCATTGCTGTCTATCATTGCACAATACTCCATTGTGTATATGTACCATAGTTTGTTTATCCATTCATCTGTTAATGGGCATCTAGGTTGTTTCCATCTTTTTGCTATTGTGAACAATGCTGCAATGAACATGGGTGTGCATATGTCTATTCGTGTGACGGCTCTTATTTCTCTAGGATATATTCCTAGAAGTGGAATTGCTGGATCGTATGGTATTTTATTTCTAGCTTTCTAAGGAAGTGCCATATCATTTTCCAAAATGGTTGTATCATTTTGCATTCCCAACAGCAGTGGATAAGAGTTCCGATCTCCCTGCAGCCTCTCCAACATTTGTTATTTCCAGTTTTTTTGATTTGTGCTAGTAATGCTGGGGTGAGATGATATCTCATTGTGGTTTTAATTTGCATTTCTCTAATGGCTAGTGATCACGAGCATTTCCTCATGTGTCTGTTGGCCACTCGAACGTCTTCTTTGATGAAGTGTCTGTTCATTTCCTTTGCCCATTTTTAATTGTATTATTTGTCTTTTTGTTGTAGATGTGTTGGATTTTCTTATAGATTTTAGAGATTAGAACTTTGTCTGACTTGTAATGTCCAAAAAATTTTTCCCAGTCTGTAGGTTCTCTTTTTACTCTTTTGGTGAAGTCTTTTGATGAGCATAAGTGTTTAATTTTTAGAAGATCCCAGTTACCTAGCTTATCTTCTGGAGTTTGTGTGTTGGTGGTTATAGTTTGTATCCTGTTAATGCTGTGTATTAGGACCTCTAGCATTGATCCTATTTTTTCTTCTATGAACTTTATAGTTTTTAGCTTTATATTTAAGTCTTTGATCCATTTTGAGTTAGTTCTTGTGTATGGTGTGAGGTATGGGTCCTTTTCCCCATTCGATGGACTGTGGGCCCTTGTCAAAGATCAGGTGACTGTAGGTGGATGGATTTACATCTGAGATCTCAATTCTGTTCCATTGGTCAATGTATCTGTCATTGTACCAGTACCAGGTTGTTTTCAGTACTGTAGCTGTATAGTAGATTCTGAGGTCAGGTAGTGCAACTCCTCCTACTTTATTCTTCCTCAATAGTACTTTATTTATCTGGGGCCTCTTCCCTTTCCATATAAAGTTAATTATTATTTTTTCCATCTCTTTAAAGAATGTTGTTGGTATTTGGATAGGGATTGCATTGTATTTGTAAATTGCTTTGGGTAGAATTGTCATTTTCACAATGTTGAGTCTACCTATCCATGAACATGATATGTTTTTCCATTTATGTAGATCTCTTTTGTTTTCTTGCAGAATTGTTTCATAGTTTTCTTTGTATAGGTCTTTTACATCCCTGGTTAGATTTAATCCTAAGTATTTTATTTTTTTAGGGGCTATTATAAATGGTATTCTTTTCCTGATGTGTTAAAGTCTCCTACTATTATTGTGGAACTGTCAATTTCTCTTTTCAGTGCCGTTAGAGTTTGTTTTATGTATCTTGGAGCCCTGTCATTGGGTGTGTAGTAGTTTATTATGGTTATGTATTCATACTGGATTGTCCCTTTAATCAATATAGTGTCCTTCTTTGTCTTTTATGGTGGATTTTGTTTTAAAGTCTATTTTATCTGAGATTAGTATGGCCACTCCTGCTCTTTTTTGGTAGCTCTTTGCTTAATATATTTTTTTCCATCCTCTGATTTTCTATAAATTTATGTCTTTGTTTCTAAGGTGTGTCTCTTGTAGACAGCAGATTGATGGATCCTGGTTTTTTATCCATTCTGTCACTCTCTGTCTCTTTATGGGTGCATTTAGGCCATTTACATTCAGTGTAATTATTGATAGGTGTAAGTTTATTGCTGTCATTTTTTAGTGCTTTTTTTTTGTGGCACTGACGTTTTCTTTGTTCCTCTTACTCTCCTGTGCTGAATTCCTTTTGTTGGTGGATTTTTTTTTTCATTTCTTTTGTTTTTGTATATTTTTGTTCTTACTGAGACTTTATGTTTTTCTTCTTTATTTTTATGAGTAGGTTTGTTAACTTTCTTTGTGATTACCTTGAAATTTACCCTTATCTTCCTAGGTTTGAACCAGTCTATTATTACTTGGTATCTCCTTGCCTTCCTCTCCATTAGAAGGTTCTATACCTACACCATTATCCCTCTTTTATTGTTCTGATGGTGTTGTCATTTACAGATTAACCTCTCTGGTTCCCTGTTGTAATTCTTTTGGTTTTGGATTATCCTTGAGAGTTCCTTTCCTAGATTGGTATCTGGCTGGTACGATCCTGTATCCTAGATTCAGCCTGTGGTCTGATGTTGTTTGTTCTCAGACTGAAGGACTCCGTTTAATAATTTTTGTAAGTTTGGTATGGTTTTTACATAGTCCTTTAGTTTCTGTTATCTGGAAATGTCCTAATTTCACCATTGTATTTGAATGAGAGTTTTGCAAGACATATTATTCTTGGCTGGCAGTTGTTTTCTTTCCAGGTTTTATATATGTCATCCCATTGCATTCTTGCCTGCATGGTTTCTGCCAAATAATCTGAGATTATTCTTATTGTTTCTCCTCTGTATGTGACTTTTCATTTTTCTCGAGTTGCTCTCAGGATTGTTTCTTCGTCTTTTGGTTTTAGTGAGTGTGATTATGATACGCCTTGATGTTTTTATTTTGGGGTCTATCCTATATGAGGTTCTTTGAGCTTCCTGGGTGGTCACCTTTTCATCTTTTGTGATATTTTCTGTCAGCAGTTCTTCAATGATCCTCTCTGTATTTTCTGTTTTCTCCCCCTGTTCTGGAACTCCTATCACTCCCAAATGTTTGCTTTTGATTGTATCCCACATAATTTTCAGGGTTTCTTCATTTTAATTTGTTGTTTTTTCCAATTTTTCCTCAGAGTTGTAGCCAAGTGTTTGTCTTCAATTTCACTGATCCTGTCTTCCATTGTTTCAAACCTGTTCCTCAGCCCTTCTATGACACTATCTATTTCTAAAATCTTGTTGTTTACCTTTTGGATTTCTAATTGTTGCTTTTGTATGGTTTCTAGTTGTGAATTTATTTTGTTCTTGTATTATATTCCTGAATTCTTCCATTTTTTTTTTGTCCATATTTTCCTTGAATTTGTCTGCCTTTTCTATGAATTTGTCTATTTTCTCCTCATTTTGTCTGCTTTTTGTTTCAACTCTTGGAAAGCTCTGAATATTAGAGATTTGAATTGCCTATCAGGTAGTTCTACTGCCTTTTCTTATACTGGAAAATCATCTGGTGTTTTATTTTGGATGCCTACTGGATCCATCCTGTCCTTTTTTTAAATATGTTTTGATAGTGTCTGCTGTCTTCAGAACATTCAGTAGTTATTTGCCTCATTTATTGATTGTATATTTGTTTTGTCTTTTTTTTGTTTTGTTTTATTTGGTTATGTCTGAGCAGGCAGTCTGTGCATTCTTTGTTGTTTGCTCATCTGTGAGCAAGATACTTTTCACCTCCTTGTCCAATGGGCAGGGTCAGTCGCTCAGCTGTGCTGCAGCAGGGCAGGTCCAGCTGAAGGGGAGTTGCTGGAATTGATTGTTTGTAGCACGTACTAGGGCCAACAGGGTAGGCTGGGAATCAGTGCAGGGCAGGTTCCGGTAGGCCATGCCTGTGCTTCTTGGGGGTGTGATGTTCAGCACATGGTGCAGGTAGTCAGGAAAAGGGGGATATTGTGATATGTGGAGCTAAGATGGCTATAGGAAAGAGGAGAGAGAGGAGAGAGAAACAGGGGCTAAAAACAAACAAACAAAAAAGCACTCTAAGGGAGCTTGCCATTGGAGTGGAGAGATGAGAGACTGAGAAATGGAGACAAGAAAAAGGGTAAAATTAATTAATTAATTAATTTAATTTAATAAAAAAAATAGGAAGAAAGAAAAGAAAAGCCTCCAGGGATCCCACCAGTGTGTATGCGAAGACTGGAGAAGTGGCTCCCAGGCTGTCAAGTACAGCCTGGCTTGAAGGGTAGAGGTATCACACAGCACCAGGAATTCTGGAGACAGGAAGAGCAGGTAAGCATAGAGAGATGAGAAACTGATAAATGAAGAAAGACAAAAAGGGAAAAAGAGAGAAAACAAAACAAACAAAAAAAGAAAAAAGAAATGCCCCCAGAGATCTCACTGAGCAACTGCACAGACTGAGGATGTAGCTCCAAAGCCACACAGTACAGCCCGGCTAGATGGGGCTCCCAAGCTGAGGAAACAAAAAGAAAACAAACAAACAAATCAAAACAAACAAACAAAGAAACAAAAAAAGCCCCACTGATCCCACCAGAGTGGTAGCGCAGGCTGGGAAACAGTTCGACAGTCAAGCACCATTTCACCGCCTTTCAGGAAGAAGCAAAGATGGCACACAGAGCTGAGTATTTGAGAGAAAGGAGGAGGAGGTGTTGAGAGGTATGGAAGAAACCAAAAGAAGCAGAAAAAGCAACACCAGCAACAAACAAATGGCACTCAGGGAGCCAGCCAGTGTGGGCAGGTGGAATCCAAGCAGCACAAGGCTGAAGTCAGTGCCTCCTGGCCAAGACCACAGGAAGCAGAGGAAGCCAAGTGGGGGTGAAGAAGCATGGGGGGTGGCAAAGTGTATATCACTGGTTACTGGTTATTCTGTCTCCTGCTGGGAGCTCCGTGAAGCTGCTTTCTCGTACTCCCTGTTTATTGATCTCTGACAGGAGTCCAAGATGGTGAATCCATGCTGCATTAGCTGATAGGGTACCTGTGCACATATCTCTCCTTGCTGTCCGTTCTCTGTCAGTTTCTTATTCCATTTGGTGCTTGGCTGAGTTCTTTATCTCTTCATTTGATGCTTAGGGTTTCAGGATGTACGTTTGTCTATGTTTGACTTAGTGTTTCGAGTCTTTGCTGTGGACAGATGGCATGATGCTTCTGTCTATAGTGCCATGTTGACGAGAAGTCTAAAGTGCTTATTCTTAGTATCAAAATTATCTTGCGAGATGGATAGAGTATCAATACAAAGTTATGTGGTAAATCTAAAAGGACATTCCAATCCCCCCCATCACCAAAAAAAAAACCAAAAAAAAAACCACTGAGTTAAAGTAGCAGATGAGTGCAGGTTGGCTTTGGAAGATATTTTGAAAACATGATATAGGGAAGATTATGATAGGGACTCTCACCTACCAATTAATGAAGTTTAATTTTCTATTTGGATTGAATATTTTTGAATGAGGTAGAGTTTTCCAGATAAACAAGGCAAGCAAGTGCATCTTTAACAGAGGAAACAGGTGGTACAAAAACCAGTAAGATCAAAGTGCCATAGATATAGGCTGTAAGCTCATGAGCTTTTAAGTCCATGACAGAACTCTAGGATTCTAAGCAGAGGAAAAGTGTCATGATGATAACTGTGTTTTCAAAAAATCACTTTGGTGGTGATATGGAAAGAAAAGACACTGGATACGGAAGACCAATTAGGAATCTAAGCAAAAAATAATCTTGATCTGAATGAAGACAAGGAGGGAGTGAAGACAGTGATATGAATGAAGACAATGAAGTAGAGGAGAAGGAGGACAGATTCAATTGATACAAAAAATGAAGAATGCCAAAACCTGATAATCAATTGGATATTTTGACAGAGAGACAGGAGGTAATCTACATATTGTTTCTCTTTCTCAGTGTATTTGATTGTGTGTGTGGTGTAACTTTGATGAAATACTGGTTATGATGAAACAGGGAGGTATGACACATATACTTTGAGAACCAGTCCTAAAATGGCAAATCAGCAGGTGATGAGTAGTAAAAGTAGTGATGGTAGGTAGAAATAGATAACAAAATAGTGCATTTTACTTACTTGCCACTAAACATTTGCTTGTAGTCTGGCTTCATTATTGTTATTACCCTCTGTATGTAACAAATGTTTTACATTTGTTCTGATTCTAGTCTCCAAATGCAAATAATTTTTTTAAAAAGTCCTGAAAGAATAAAATCATCGGAAAAGATAATGAATGATAGACAATCAAACTTCCCTAATTTATTCTGGGTGGTAATATTTCATGAAATTCCCAGTAGTGCAAATGGTTAACATGCTTGGCCGCTAACTGAAAGCTTAGTAGTTCAAGTCCATCAAGAGGCACCTCAGAAGAAAGGGCTGGCAATATACTTCTGAAAAATTAGCCATTGAGAACCCTGTGGAACATGGTTCTACTCTGAAACACAAGAGGTTGCCATGAGTAGGAATCAACTTGATGGCAGAAAAACAAACAAGTAACACTGCATAAGAGTATTTTACTTTCTTTGGTTTAAGTGGAGGAATTCTCAGCAATTGCTAATGTATTCACTAAGTATTTAACTATATTACATATTTTTAAAGTCAGCAATTAAATGTGCAAATGAATAGAAATTTAAATGGAAATGTTAATCATAAAATCAGATTATGGGATTTAGTACCCTTACATGCATTCCAAATTAGTTGTATCATTTATTTGGGATCTTTTGCCTTTTGTGGCCATGTATATTAATTACTGATTCTGTCCAGTTCTGTTCAGCTCCTGCAGACATCAGAGTGGTCATCAAACATCTGTCATTCTCGTGCCATTAGGTGCAAATGCCACCATTCTTTCTGGATGTAGCAGAAATAACTAGAGTTGACTATGATAGAATTCTGAGGAAAAGCCTGAGAACACAGGTATAAGATGACCAGCAATGGAAGCTGATGACTAATGCTAATGTGACAATGTCAGTACCTATGAATTTGTTGGGCTTAGGGACTATATTAGTTTCCCAGGGCTGCCATAACAAAATACCACAAACTGGGTGGCTTATAAGAACAGAAGTTTATTGTGTCACTGTTATTGAGGCTGGTAGTCCGAGATCAGAGTGTCAACCATGTTGATTCCTTCTGAAGCTCTGAGGGAGAAGCTGTTCCATACCTCTCTCCTAGCTTCTGGTAGCTCTAGGCATTCCTTGGCTTGCAGTGGCAGCATCACATGGTGTCTTCTGTCTACCTCTCTCTATCACTTCTCTATTTTTATAGGACACCACTCAGTTGGATTAGGATCCACTATCATATTAACTTAACTGATAAACATCTTCAAAGATCCAATTTCCAAACAAGGTCATGTTCACATGTACCAGAGGTTAGGACTTCAGCATATCTTTTTGGGGACACAGTGCAATCTATGTCAAGGATAGACATCTTATTCTTAAATCACGTGTGATAGGAGCCTCCTCTTCTTAAAATATTTGAACTTTGAGATGTTCCCAATAATAAAAACTATGATAATAAATAATTAATACTTTGCAAGTGCTTATACTCTCTAAGCACTTTAAACCAATAACCTACTAAGTTTTACAACCCCCCCCCAAAAAAAACCAGATTTGGTAATGTGTTTTATCCCTATATGCAGATGAATAAAGTGAAACACAAAAAGTAAAATAAATTTCTCAAGGGTACACAGCTGCTAAAAGGAAGAATTGGAATTTAAACACAAGCAGTTGCCTGCAGAGATTTTTTAATCTGCTTGACCGCAAATAACAATAACAACATATTTCAAGCGCTGTTCTAAACACTTTATATGAATCAACTTCTTAAGTATTCACAATAACAGTATGATATTGCTACTATAATTGTATCATTTTACACACAGGGAAATGAAGGCACAGAGAGTTTAGGTAATTTGCCCAATATCCTACAGGTAATCAAGTGGCAGAGCTAGTACTTGAACCCAGTCATTTGGCTCCAGAAGTTCTGTTTGTTTGTTTGTTTTTTCAATTTTTTTTGTTGTACTTTAGATAAAGGTTTACAGAATAAATAGTTTCTCATTAAACAGTCAGTACACGTATTGTTTTATGACATTAGTTAACAACCCCATGAAATGTCAACACTGTCCCTTCTCCACCTTGAGGAACTTATTTTTGGTGAAAATATACATAGCTAAAGTTACACCAATTTGAAAGTTTCTACATGTACAATTCAATGACATCAATTACATTCTTCCAGTAGTGCTGCTATTCTAACTATCGTTCTCCAAATTATTCCATCACCATTATCTTCAACTCACTGTCTCCTAGGCTTCCCATTAAACCTTTTGACTTGCTGTTGTCAATTTGATCTCACATAGATAATTCTTTTTTTTTAACCTTAAATGAAGGTTTGCAGAACAAATAGTTTCTCATTAAACAGTACACATATTGCCCTATGACAATGGTTAACAACCCCATGACATGTCAACACTGTCCCTTCTCAACCTTGGGTTCCCTATCACCAGCCTTCCTGTCCCCTCCTGCCTTCTAGTCCTTGTCGCTGGACTGCTGTGCCTCATTAGTCTTGTTTTGTTTTATGAGGCTATCCAATCCCTGGCTGAATGGTGAACTTGGGGAGGGGCTTCACCACTGGGCTAAAAGGGTATCCGGGGGCCATATTCTCAGGGTTTCTCCAGTCTGTCAGGCCAGTAAATCTAGTCTTTTTTTGTGAGTTAGAATTCTGTTCTACATCCTTTTCCAGCTCTGCCCAGGACCCTCTGTTGTGATCCCGGTCAGAGCAGTCAGTGGTGGTAGCCAGAC
>NW_004444061.1:149435-184150 GCF_000243295.1 Trichechus manatus latirostris
ATCCTATCCTGTTTTTGAAATATTTTGATATTGTCTGCTGTCTTCAGGGCATTCAGTAGTTATTTTTCTCATTTATTGATTGTAGATTTTTTTGTTTTTTCCTTTTTTTTTTAATTTGTCTATGTCTGAGCAGGCGGGCTATGGTTCTTTGTTGTTTGCTCGTCTGTGGGCACGATACTTTTTACCTCCTTCTCCATTTGGCAGGGTCAGTCGCTCAGATATGGTACAGCAGGGCAGGTCTAGCTGAAGAGGATTTGCTAGGATGGGTTTTTTGCGGCACTTACTACAGCCACCAGGGTGGGTCAGTAATTTGTGCAGGGCAGGTTCTGGTAGGCCGTGCCTGTGCTGCTTGGTGGTGTGATGTTCAGCACATGGTGCAGGTAGGCAGGATGGAGGGGGGAGATTGTGATGTGTGGAGTGGTTGTTCTGTCTACTGCTGGAAGCTCTGTGAAGCTGCTTTCTTGTACCTCCTAGTTGCTGGTCTCTGATAGGAGTCCATGGTGGCAGATCTGCACTGCCTTAGCTGATAGGGGAGCTCTTCATGAACCTCTCCTCGTTCTCCATTCTTTGTCAGTTTTCTCACTCCATTTGGTGCTTGGCTGAGTTCTTTATCTCTTCATTTGATGTTTTAGGCTTTCAGGATTGCTGGTATCTCTGTTTGTCTTAGTTTTTCAGATCTTTGCTGTGGAGGGACAGCGTGGTGCTTCTGCCTAGAGCAGCATGTTGCAGGAAGTCCCCAAAGTTTTGCTTTTTAGGGGCTATATTGCAATGCCACACTCAGTTAAATGTTATAATGTAAAAACTGTATTATAAACTAATATGTAAAGCAGAAACCTTTTAGTATATAAGCTCAAAGAAAGGATAAATAACCAAGATGTTTCTAGAAATTATATTACCAATGTATATCTTTAGGACCAAAATTACTTAGCAAAGTCTTCTTTTTATTATTAACATACGCAAACACTTTCTCTTGCTGTTGTAATTGCCTTTTTTTATTATTATAGTGCTTTAGGTGAAAGTTTACAGTTCAAGTTAATTTCTCATTCAAAATGTTATATACATATTGTTTTGTGACATTGGTTGTAGTCCCCACAATGTGACAGCATGCTCCTCCTTTCCACCCCAGATTCCCTGTGTCCATTTGTCCAGTTCCTGTCCCTTCCCACCTTCTTGTCTCGCTTTCGGACAGGAGTTTATCTTACTGTGGGGGCTTGCTCATTGCTGTGATGATGGAATCTATGCCACCCAGTATTCAAATACCAGCAGGGACACCCATGGTGGACAGGTTTCAGCTGAGCTTCCAGAGTAAGACAAACTAGGAAGAAGAAACTGGCCGTCTACTGCTGAAAAGAATTAGTCAGTGAAAACCTTATGAATAGCAGTGGAACATTGTCTGATATATTGCCAGAAGACAAGACCTTTAGGTTGGAAGACACTCAAAAGATGACTGAGGAAGAGCTGCCTCCTCAAAGTAGCATCAATTTTAATGACATGGATGGAGTCCAGCTTCCGGGACCTTCATTTGCTGATGTGGCATGACTCAAAATGAGAAGAAACAGTTGCAAACATCCATTAATAATCAGAACGTGGGATGTACAAAGTATGAATCTAGGAAAATTGGAAATCATCAAAAATGAAATTGAATGCATAAACATCAATATCCTAGGGTGAAATGGGCTGGTATTGGCCATTTTGAATCCGATAATCGTATGGACTTCTATGCTGGGAATGAAAACTTGAAGAGGAATGCTGTTGCATTCATCATCAGAAAGAACATTTCAAGATCTATCTTGAAGTACAACACTGTCAGTGATAGGATAATATCCATACACCTATAAGAAAGACCAGTTAATTCGACTATTATTCAAATTTATGCACGAACTACTAAGCCAAAGTTGAAGAAAATGAAGATTTGTATCTACTTCTGCAGTCTGAAATTGATCAAACATGCACTCAGGATGCACTGATAATTGCTGGTGATTGGAATGTGAAAGATGGAGACAAAGAAGGATCAGTAGTTGGAAAATATGGCCTTGGTAATAGAAACGATGCCGGAGATCACATGATAGAATTTTGCAAGACCAACAACTTCTTCATTGCACAGACTTTTTTTTCACCTACATAAATAGCGACTATACACATGGAACTTGCCAGATGGAATACACAGGAAGTCAATCGACTACATCTGTGGAAAGAGACAATGGAAGAGCTCAATATCATCAGTCAGAACAAGGCCAAGGGCCGACTATGGAACAGACCATCAATTGCTCATATGAAAGTTCAAGTTGAAAAAAATTAGAACAAGTCCACGAGAGCCAAAGTATGACTTTGAGTATATCCCACCTGAATTTAGAAACCATAACAAAAATAGATTTGACACACTGAACACTATTGACCAAAGACCAAACGAGTTGTGGAATGACATCAAGGACATCATACATGAAGAAAGCAAGAGGTCATTAAAAAGACAGGAAAGAAAAAGACCAAAATGGATGGCAGAAGAGACTCTGAAACTTTCTCTTGAATGTCGAGTAGCTAAAGCAAAAGGAAGAAATGATGAATTAAAGGAGCTGAACAGAAGATTTCAAAGGGCAGCTCAAGAAGATAAAGTAAAATATTATAATGACATGTGCAAAGACGTGGAATTAGAAAACCAAAAGGGAAGAACATGCTCGACATTTCTCAAGCTGAAAGAACGGAAGAAAAAATTTAAGCCTCGTGTTGCAATAGTGAAGGATTCTACAGGGAAAATATTAAAGGATGCAGGAAGCATCCAAAGAAGATGGAAGAAATGCACAGAGTCACTATACCAAAAAGAATTGGTCAACATTCAAGCATTTCTGGGGATAGCATATGATCAGGAATCCATGGTAATGAAGCAAAAGGTCCAAGCTGCACTGAAGGCATTGGCAAAAAACAAGGCTCCAGGAATTGACAGAATACGAATTTTGATGTTCCAACAAATGCATGCAGCACTGGAAGTGCTTATTCATCTGTGCCAAGAACTTTGGAAGACAGCTATCTGGCCAACTGACTGGAAGAGATCCATATTTATGCCTATTCCAAAGAAAGGTGATCCAACCAAATGCAAAAATTATCAATGTCATTAATATCAAACACAAGTAAAATTTTGCTGAAGATCATTCAAAAGCTGCTGCAGCAATATATTGACAAGGAACTGCCAGAGATTCATGCTGGATTCAGAAGAGGATTTGGAACCAGGGATATCATAACTGATGCCAGATGGATCCTGGCTGAAAGCAGAGAATACCAGAAAGATATTCACCTGTGTTTTATTGACTATACAGAGACATTCGACTATGTGGACCATAACAAATTATGGATAACACTGCAAAGAATAGGAATTCCTGCAACACTTAATCATGCTCATGAGGAACCTGTACATAGATCAACGAGGCAGTTGTTTGAAAAGAGCAAGGGGATACTGTGGGGTTTAAAGTCAGGAAAGGTGTGCGTCAGGGTTGTATCCTTTCACCATACCTATTCAGTCTGTGTGCTGAGCAAATTATCTGAGAAGCTGGACTATATGAAGAAGAACAGGGCATCAGGATAACCTGTGTTACGCAGATGGCACAACCTTGCTTGCTGAAAGTGAAGAGGACTCGAAGCACTTACTGATGAAGATCAAAGACCATAGCCTTCAGTATGAATTATACCTCAACATAAAGAAAACAAAAATCCTCACAACTGGACTAATAAGCAACATCATTATAAACGAAGAAAAGATTGAAGTTGTCAAGGATTTCATTTTACTTGGATCCACAGTCACACCCATGGAAGCAGCAGTCAAGAAATTAAAAGATTCATTGTAATGGGCAAATCAGCTGCAAAAGACCTCTTGAAAGTGTTGAAAAGCAAAGATGTCACTTTGAAGACTAAGGTGCACCTGACCCAAGTCATGGTGTTTTCAATAGCCTCATATGCATGTGAAAGCTGGGCGATAAATAAGGAGGACTGAAGAAGAACTGACACCTTTAAGTTGTAGTGTTGACAAAGAATATTGAATATACCAAAAGAATGAACAAATCTGTCTTGGAAGAGGTACAACCAGAATGCTTCTTAGAAGCAAGGATGGAGAGACATGTCACATACTTTGGACATGTTATCAGGAAGGATCAGTCTCTGGAGAGGGACATCATGCTTGGTAAAGTACAGAGTCAGCAAAAAAGAGGAAGACTCTCAAGAAGATGCATTGACACAGTGGCTGCAACAATGGGCTCAAGCATAACAGCAATTGTGAGCATTGTGCAGGACCAGGCAGTGTTTCGTTCTGTTGTACCAAGGGTCTCTATGATTGGGAACCGACTCAAGGGCACCTAACAACTACAACAGATTACAATTCATGGCAACCCCCACGTGTTACAAAGTAGAACTGCTCCATATGGTTTTCTCGCTGTAACCTTAATGGATGCAAATTGACAGTCCGTTTCTTAACCATTTGATGAGTCTGAACTACCAACCTTTAGGTTAGCAGTTGAATGCAAACTGTTTAAGGCACACAGAGAACATTATGTAAGTGCTAGGTGATGTTCTTGTTGTTGCTGCTATTATTACTATTTTTGGTCCTATGAGATGTATTGTGTTTAAAAACTAATTTAATTTCCAGCTCTGAAAGTACACGAGCATATTACAAAGAGTATATGCAATTAACTAAATAAAATGTGACGGCAAAATAGGAATGTCCTCTTACATGTGCGAGGATTTATATGCTTTTATTTAATTTGATTATAGGCAGGAACTTGATCTGTTGTAATTAAAATTGCCAAGTCATTTGGTCCCCCAAAATGTGTATCTTCTGTTATTATACGTTTAGCTTTTAGTGTTCCTCAGATCAAGGGGGTCAAAATCTTTGCAGCCTCAGTCTTTCATGTTTTAATATTAATGACAAGTGAAAATTTACTTTTTTTATGGTGTCACAGAAGCTAGTGTTTTAAGTGACTTGTTTAATATTTTTGCTTTGTACTATATATTTATTGCAGATAATTTGAAGTATATGTAGTTAATTTAGGCTATAGTTAATTTGTGTTCTAGCACACAGTCATTTAGATCTATCATGAAGTTCACAGAGCACACAATTCTAAAGTAAGTATTTTTCACTCACAAGAGAGGTGATAAATCTTTGAGAGTTTGGAGAAGGTTCTGTTTCAAGTCATAGCATTAGATTAAAAAATACTAGAAGAGATACAAGTAAGTGCAACTTACCCGTATCAATAAAGATTTAAAAAAACAAATTGTTAAATGTCTGATAAATGAAAAGAACTATAAAAAGTCCATTAGGGAGTAAAACAAACAAACAAATAAAACAGGATTAAATGATGATCAAAAGAAAAACAAACTGTAGGAAAATAGTTGCTATAAATAGGAAATTAACTAAAATATAATGAGGTGTCTTTTTAAAAGTAAAAAATACATGCATTGACAAGATCACGTGTGGAGGTCACATTTATGAAAATTTCACTTTGGATTAGGTGCTTGAAGACAACTAAAGACTTTGTATTTCCTAAAATCATCTACCTGGCTGCTTTTTGAAATATAAAACCCACTGCACTGAGTCGATTCTGACTCATAGTGACCTTATAGGACAAAGTAGAACTGCCCCATAGGATTTCCAAGGCTCTAATCTTTATGGAAGCAGACTGCCACAACTTTCTCCAGCAGAGTATCTGGTAGGTTCAAACTGCTGATCTTTCGATTAGCCAAGCGCTTAACCACTGTGCCACCAGAGCGCCTCTTTCTTTAAATACAGCTCCTACTAAATATTTCCCTCTTGTCTTAAAAAATAATTGTGATCATAAATTTTAATGTAATTTATTTAGCCTTAATATCATTGAAAATGTATTCGAAATAGCTTTATTCAGATATAATCCACATATCACAAAATTCATGCACTTATAATGTGCAATTCAATGGCGTTTAGTATATTCACAGAGCTGTGTATCCATCCCCACAATCAATTTTAGAATATTTTCATTACCATAAAAAGAAACCTCACACCCTTATATATCACCCCCTTCCTATTTCCCCATCTACCCTAACCCTAGATCACCACTAATCTACTTTCTATCTCTATGGATTTGTCTATTTTGGGCCTTTCACATAAATGGAGTTATAGAATATAAGGTCCTTGATGACTGACTTCTTTCACTTAGCATAATATTTTCAAGATTCATGCTGAGCAATGAATTTTCACTTAACACTACATTTTGCCCAGCTAACTGTTACTCATTTTTAAAGTATTATCTTAGATACTTCCTCCACACACATCCCCCTACAAGGGCTAGTTGAACTGTGCGTTTGCACACTGAGCACTCTGAGTTTAACCTTATCATAGGAAGTATCACTATTGCAATTGCTGTCTAATTTTTTTTATTCACTATGTCTTTTTCACCGCTGTGCACATTATAATGTCTGAAAAAAGTTACAGGATCTCCTACGCATTAGGCATGTAATAATATTTTGTGAGATCAGTGAAGGAGTAATAAAATGTCAATTTATTAATCTACAGTGAAAAACAGAATCATCAAGTAGACCTGGTATCCACACTGAGCTGACCAGGACAATTCCCTTCTCTTTGGGAAACTAAACAGAAAATTCCAATACTATAAGAATATTTCTTGGTGTTCATGGACACAGAATATGTTACATTATTTGAACATTTAATGGCATCGTGTTACATTAGTGTGTAATAAAAATCCCGATCACATCTAATTTTGTCTCCCTTTTGTTCCAGACAACTGTGATCCTTGAGCCAAGGCTCCCTTGCCCTGCCAACTCTTTCTTCTCTATCACTTGTTTTTCTGTTACTTGGTGTCCATTCCCTTCCCCCTTCTCATTGACAAATTCTGCTTTAACAGTATACTGATACAGCACATTAAGACATCAAGTGTTACCCTGTCAGCCATGCACCTCTTCTCCGTGTAGCATACCATAAAATTCGCCAAGCCAGGAAAATATATTTTAATGTACTTTATGACTTCCACAGCACCCACTACAGTGTACTGCATCAGAGAATAGTAAACAATGTTGAAGCCCAAATGTTTTTGGTTAGATATTTATAATTCTGCTGATTGCTAGAGAGACCTGGTTTTGTTTTTTTTAGACTTAGAGCTTTGTTGGGCTATGTTGGGAGATTTAAATATTCAGCTTGAATGCTATTTTGTGTGCCTGGGAGTGTTTGCCACAGCAGGTGTTACCTAACCAGATGCTAAAACCTTTTAAATTAATACACAGCATCTTGTCAAACATGCCTCCTGCTTTACACTGTCAGAGCTGTTGAAAATTGGCTTTTCTTGCCAACAGACTTTTTGTTTGGCAATGACTCAGCCCTGACATGCTCTAGCTACAATGCTTACTGGGCCAGGTGATTTTACTAATATACTTAGAATGTTGAATTTTAATAAAATTCCAAATGCTTCCAGCACCCAACCAAAAAAAAAAATCTTTTGACCATTGGTAGAAATAAAAGATGAAGATGAGGCAGGATGAAGAAGTAGACCATTAATTGGGCTACAGGAAAAGTGAAGGGAGAGCTGGAGCAGAGCAAAAGAAAAGGAAACACGGCTTGGGTAACATTAGTCTTGGTTCCATACCATTTCTTTTGTCTGTCTTTCCCATTCAAGTGACAGTATCTGAAGGAACAAGATTTAGGGGTAATTAGGCTGCCCAAACTTAGAGCCAGACTGGAAGAGGGGTCTTTATTCAACAAGGTCTATCCAACTTACCTGGGTCAGGGAATCTATAAAAGACGGTAGGATGGATCCCTAAAGGAGTGAGTAGTGTTCCTTTGGCCTGGATTCTGGCCAGATCTGTAAGCAGCTGGGTCTCACACACACAGCATTTCACATACACACAGTGTTAACTGAAAACACCTCAAATATGTTTTATGCTCTCATTTCATTTCAGAATCCAGACAACATCTGGAGAACTGTGTGAGATCCCAGAGTAGAGGTAATAGATGATATCAAGGAGGTGCTTGGGGAATAAAATGAGATGAGTTCTGGGACGTGCATTCTAGGGAGCTGTTAAGATTAGTTTTATGATATCCAGAGAATTCCGTAGTTTATACCTTTGTCGATATAACTGTTATGCGTTCTTTTTATGAGATAACAGAATTTTATTTGGTGTATTTTCCAAACCAAAACCAAACCCGTTTCTGTTGAGTTGATTATGGCTCACTGCAATCCTATAGGACAGATTAGAACTGCCCTATAGGATTTCCAAGTCCGTAATGTTTACAGAAGCAGATTGCCACATCTTTCTTTCACATAGTGGCTGCTGGGTTGAACCACTGACTTTTTGGTTAGCAGCCCAGTGCTTAACCACTGTGATACCAGAGCTTCATTTTAGGTAACAATAATATAATTCTTAGATCATCAAGAATTTACTAAGTACAAAGGGATCAAAGGATATAAAAAAACATTTTACAAAATGTGCTGAGTATTTGTGCTATTATCACACTGATGCTGATCAATTCCACCAGGCTAGTGCACTAATAATACAGTAGGACCCTCTCTTCTTGTTATTGTTACTCTTGAGGGTAATCTTGCAGTCCTTGATTTTTAAGTTGGTATCACTTATCAGGGCCTTCCAAGAAAAGGGCAATGAGAGTAACAATACGATTTATGTAAGTGGGCTTCAGTTATGTTACTCTCAAGTTACATTTCAGTTACCATTAATGAAAAAAGCTGCATGATTGCTGTATGCCCTGCAGCATCTAATGAAATATGCTATCCTAGTATGGAAAATTGAGTCCTGGAAGAAAACAATATTATACGTGGAATAACCATATGCGACTCAAAAATTACTAAGTACGTATTATTTATTGGGCTTATGCTATAACCAGGACTTGTGCTAGTCATATTTATACTAATGATCTCATTTTCACCCATGACAATCCAATAAGAAGGTAACACTACCTACATTTCCCAGTTAGACAACTAGGGCTTAAAAAGTTCATTGCTATTAGCTGAGATGTGAAACTAGCCCTATTTTGTTTCAGAATACATACTTTTTGTATGAGGCCACACATAATTTCTTTGGGTAGGCAGAGTACAAAGCCAATGTACCCATTAGACACAGTAGGGACAATTCCTAGGGCTCAGGATAATTTAAGGGCCCATGAAAATGTTTAATTTCTTTTATAATTAGAATTTAAAAAATGAGTAGAATCCATTTTGGATTCTATTCATCATTGATTAACATAGTGATAAAATATAGTTTATAATATTTTGCTATTACAAAGGTGCTTAAAGCCAATGAAAATCATAATGCAGCCCTGGCAGAATAGGCCAGACTTGGGGTATTGGAAAATGCTACCTTGCCTCTAAGTATGTTCCAAGCAGATCTATTTTGACACTGTCTTGCCCTCCAGGCTTCAGCAATGAAACTGAATCCTATCTCACAGGCTATTAAGTGCACTTGATACCTGGTGCAGCTCTAAACACATATTGACAAACTGAAGTCCAGAGAGCAGATCAGGGATAAGATATAAGACAGGCACATTTTAGCAGGAGTGTAGTGAGCAAAGCCTGCTAGGGACACGGAGGATCAGAGCCAATCTGAGGCTGCCTGACAGCTCCACTGTTTGATTTCAACAAACATCCACTTCTTGGATGATTCTGTTACCTTGATTGGAAGAATTTGAAAACGAAAGTAACCAGGTACCTGTGTCCACATCTACCATAAGATGGCTCGCGTAGAGTGTTTGATTTTGAATCGATCTGCATCTCCCAGGTCACTGCGATGCATTAACATAACCTCCTATTACTCAGTTTTTAAGAAATAGATGCAACAATTCTCTACTTAGAATCCTAATGCATAAAAATCCAAGGGGGCAATATATATTGTTTGCATGTAGTTTAAATCTCGTTTTCTTTTTTAAATTGGAAAGACTTGCTCAACTATTTCAGTGAAAATTTTGGGTCCAATTGTTCCTGACAAATTATATTTGTTATGCAGGTGATTCTACCTTCAGGTTGTCTAGCCTAGGGCTGGCCATGAGACATGGCTGTTTCACACAGTAATTTTGGATGACAGCTTTCACTGGGCCATGTGAGTCTACCAGCAACTATAAGAGCAGAGCTCATTAACACTGTATTTGATTACATAACAGAATAATGCAAAATATGCTTGTGTGTATATTAAGTGATGGGGTATTAATTTCTATGACATTTTTGTTTCTAAACTAAATGTGCATTTCTAAAGATTCTTGTGAATTTATAGCTTGGCTAATATACTGAGATACATACAAATATAAAATTTAAGGAATATATTAAGTCTTTTTGTTGCTTTGTTTCTGTCTCTTAGATGCAATCTTTCTATTATTAAATTTCTTTGGAAAGTATGTCCCATGGTGCAGGGAAGGAGATACATAATTTTATACATGTAAATGTATGTGCAGTTATACTCACAGAAATATAAATTTAATATCCAAGGTTTTCCACTGAGTTTTACAAAAAGAAATTGTTAGAAGAGTTTTCAATTTTCAAAAGAGGAGACACCAAACTATAGTAAATTGGAAGCATCGCCCAAGGAAATGATTATTAAAAAAACATTTTAAAGTAGTGAATTTTGTCTAATTTATATGCTAAATGGTCAATTCAGCATGCTGTCATGCCATATGCTTTTCTGAGAGTTATTTTTAATTTGCACAAATGTTAAATGATTAAAGAATGAACTTAAAAGTTTTTTTTTTCTTTTTTTTTTTTGTAGTTTGTGAGGGGTTTGATGGAGTTAGTGAAGCTGAATTAAAATTTGCTCTTTATTTTTTTCCCTTTCTCCCAGACTGGTTTGCACTCATGATTCTGCAGCCAGTACTTATTCAGATATATGACTGCATAAATAAGACCATGATCAGTTCATTAATTAAGTGGGCCACAGATTATAGAATGCAGATTTAGAAGAAAGATGAAGAATGTTAAAATTTTAATAACCATGAATGGATTGTAATAGATTACTCTGGAGACTGCCTAGTGTTGTTGACTTGAAATTAAAGGGTTGAATTTCCCTCCCATCATGCAGCTTCTCCCGAACTGCTTTTCCAAGTTGAAGATTCACCTATTAAATCAAGGCCTTTCAAAAATTTAGTTAATGAGAAAATACGTCCTTTTCACAAGATTAAATCTCCTCAAGAAGCACATTCTCCTGAAATGAGTCAGGGAAGTTAACAGTCTCTTTCAATCTTTCTATATTTAATATTAAATATCAAAAAATGAATTTAAAGTTGAAAGTGTTTAAAAATAGGATGTTCTGTATTTCTCTGATAAGCTAGGGTGATTTACAAGGTGGCAAGAGGCATGACAGGAGAAGGGACAGGATGGCCAGAGGACACTCTGAATCTATACACTCCTTCAATTCAGACATGGTGAAGTATGAATGAAGTTTTCTTCCAATACCTATCCCTGGCTACCATCAGCTTCTGACAATACTCTGTGTTATACATTGTGTCCCGTTTCTTGCCTTTTTCACTCAAAATTATATTTTTGAAACTTTTCCATGCTACTTCATAAAAATCTAGCCTATTTATTCTACCCATTGCATAATATTCCATGTGCTATTAATGTATTTAACTTATCCATTCTCCAATAGATGGGAATCTAGGTTGTTCCCCACTCCTTGCCTTAATGCCAATGTTGCTTAGAATCTCTTACATTTTGATGCCAGTCATAAATTTTATAGAGCCAAATATATAGTATGCATGATTTCAGAAATCTATTTAGCTATGGAAACCCTTTTTCTCTGAGAATCTTGTGGAAATACTATTTCAGGTACACATTCTGTCATTCATTCCACCATCTTTGCATTCAACACAAATATTATGCATAAACACAACATTATGCTTTAGTGAAGATAAGTTTCAGCACTGGAGCTGTTCCATTCCTAGCTTGGAGGCACAGTGCAAAATTCTTTGTAGAAACTACCAGAATCAGAGAAGTGAGATTATCTAAAATACTGTTCTCTACACAGCAATGGTGTTATTGTCTGTCATGTTGTATTGCATGTACAGAAAGTATTAGGATGGTTACCTAGAAAACCCTATTTTTTTTTTTTTTTTGAATACTTGGGCTGCTGGAATTGGTGGTTTCCAGATAATTACTGTATCACTTTATATACATGCAATGAAACATGGCAGACAATAATGCCACTGCTGTGTCAAATACAGTATAGTATAGTATTTCAGATGTAGAAAAAACAACAGCTAAAAAGTAAAAAGGATATAAGATCTGTCATATATTAAGCAAATTCTAATGACTTTACTTCAGGAAAAACAACTTTAATTAGTATTACCTTTTAAAAATTATGTTGGTATTAAAATAAAAAAGTGCAAGGGAAGTCAACCATTCATTTATTCTTAAGGATTGATTGCCTATAATTTGCAATGAACTTTGCCAAAGACTGAGGATATAAATATGAACAAGACAAAACCCTTGCTTTCAAGGATCATACTGTTTACTTGGAGTAGATAAACACGTAATTCAATTATTATGAATACAAGAGAGTAAGTGGATAGATAGATTTTGGATAAGGTATTATAGAGTATTAATAAGGCAAGCTGATGGTTTGAAAATGAGTTAGTTAGGCATCAAGAATGGGGAAGAGCATTCCAGGCAGGGGATGTTTAAAACAGTAGAAAAGAAGAGAGATGAGAAAGTGGAAAGGTGCAGATGGAAACAGAAGTGAAATCAGTGTCAGAAGAGGCAGAAGATGGACCTTCTAAGACAGAGGCTTTAGAGTGGCGAAGAGTCGTTTGTACATCAACAAAATGTTTCTAAAAGCATATGCTAGTATTTTTCTGTGTGTGGCAGTGTGATGATGGATTTTGAGGGCTTGTTATTGATGAAAACACCTCTTGTATCTCAAAAGTGAATTGTAAAAGATCTATGAGGTCAAGTACAACTACATCTAAGTCATCTTTATATCTTTGGCACTAGCACAGGGTCTGTTATGTAGTGGGTGCTCAGAAAATGCTGTGTGCGTGGATGGATATTTAGAAGCATGATAAATTGTATCAGCTGGTATAGTTGCGGAATTTAATGAGAATGCGCAGGCAGAAAGGGGTAATACTGAAGAAACTGAAGTATACAGGCTTTGGAATTAGATAGATTTGGCCACCCTTTTAGCTGTGTCATTTTGAACTTGAGCACTTTACCTATTCAGGCTAAGCTTCAGTATCTTCATATTCATAACAGGGAATGTTGTTGTTAGTTGCTCTCTAGTTGATTCTGACTTATGGCAATGCCATGTGTGCAGACTAGAACTGCCCTATAGGCGTTTCAAGGCTGTGACCTTTCAGAAGCAGATTGCCAGGCCTATCTTCCAAGGTGCCTCTGGGGGGAGGGGTTCGAACTGCCAGCCTTTCAGCTAGTTGTCGACCACTTAACTGTTTGTACCACCCAGGTTGCCAAATAGGGAATAGATGAAGTAATTAATATAAAACACTTAGCTCAGGGCATATCAAGTGGCATTTGCTTAGAATGATAGTTGCTATTTTCAGTGAGAAATACAGCTGTGAAGGAACTATACTTTGGATGTTTGAAATTTTAAAGTTAAAATATGTTTAAATTTGATGTGGTTGAAAAGAAGGAGCTCTAAAAAGTTTTGTGAGCTGAGGAAAGATATTTTTACAAAGCTTGAATGAAGGATGAATTAAAAGGGCATAGCCTGTGGTCAGGAGGAAAAAATCCTATTGTAATCACCCAGGTATGAAATAGATTGTCTGGATTCAAAGCCCAGATCCATCACTGACTAAGTGTGTACTTTGGGCAAATTAATTAACTTGTTTAGGCCTCAGTGTCCTCAATGTTTAATGGAGGTTTTAACACCTCCTTAATGGGTTGTTGTTAGGATTAAATGAGATAGTCAGTGTAAAGTGTTTGGCAGAGTACCTGAGATATTGTAAGGGCTTAATCGATATTAACTATCTTCCCTGATATTATTCTTATAAGATGATGTAAGACTCAATTCTGCTTGACAGGGAGGGTGAGAGTTAGATGCAGAACAGGTGTCAGAGGAAATGTGTAAAAACATTTGGTGATTAAATCCATATGGGGTGTCTACATCTAGTGCAGTCCCAGATACACAGAATGTACTTGTCTAATACTTGTTGCTCTGCATAGGAGAAATACACTGCCTTGGGCCTTCTAATTTCCCACTCTCATTGGACTAATTAAAAAGCATCAGGTAAGAGATTTGTAACGGCTAGCTAAAGCTTCAGATAAGTATAAAGGGTACTTCCAAATGCACCCTAAATCTGCATTATATAAACCTGATAACAGCTAGGGTCAAAATTATATAGTGGAAAACGACATGAAAGAAACGTAAATGCTTATTGGTAAGTGACAGAAGCCAGTTTGAAACAAGCTACGTAATATATTATTCCAACTATATGACGTTCTGGAAAAGGTAAAACTGTAAGGACAGTAAAAAGATCAGTGTTTTTCAGTGATTGAGGGGTGGAGGGAGGGATGAATAGATGAAGCACAGGACATTTTAAGGGCAGTGAAACTGTTCTGTATGATGCTATAAGGGTGGTTACGTGACATTATGCATTGTCAAATCCCATAGGACTGTACAAAACAGTCAACCGTAAAGTAAACAATGGACTTTAGTTAATAATAGTGTGTTAATATTGATTCGTCATGTAACAACTTTAATTTTAGTTTTGGTAAAAATATACACAGCAGAATATATACTCATTCAACAAATTCTACATGTACAATTCGTTAACGTTGGTTACATTGTTCACATTGTGTTACTATTCTCACCATCTCTACCGGTATTGTTTCATCAGCATTGACTTCAGCTCACTACTCCCTAAACTTCTCTATGCTTTAGAGTTATTGTCAATTTGATCTCATATAGATAGTTCTTTAAAACAGTGCAGTGCTCAAGGTGAACATTATTAATTTACCTAAACTGTTGTTTAGTTTAAAGATGATTACAGGGGATAATTTTTGATCATGATTTGAAGATTTTCTCAGAGCGATACATTTGGGGGTTCCTCCAGTCTTAATAGGTCCAGTAAATCTGGATTCTATAAGAATTTGAAACTCTATTCCACATTTTTCCCATTTTGATCAGGATTCATCGATTGATTACTTGATAAAAATGTTCAGTAACAGTAGCTGGACACCATCCAGTTCTTCTGGTCTCATAAAAAAGGAGTCAGTAGTGTAACATGAATTTTTAAATGCTAAATGTCATGGAGTCCCTGGGTGGTACAAATGATTGACTCAACTACTAGCTGAAAGCTTAACAATCCGAACGCATCCAGAGATGCCTCAGAAGACAGGCCTGGTGATCTGCTTCTAGGAGGTTACAGTCTTGAAAACCGTGGAGTACAGATCTAGTCTGCACACAGTGGGGTGCCATGAGTTGGAATCAACTTGACAGCAACAAACAGCAACATATGTTAAGGATATTCAATACGAAATATGTATGTGTCAGTTTCTTATTTTTCTTTTCTCCACCAAAATTATGCAATTCATACGAAGAAAGTTTCATTTTTCAGAGAAGGATTTGTTGTTTTCTAGTCTTGTGTATTTCCATTCTCCACTTAAATAATATGCTCAGGGAGTATGAATAAGTAGACAGCAATCAAGGGAGAAAACATTTATCTGTAGTGATAGCCAAAACGTAACAATGAATTCTTTCATCTTGAACGTAAGCCTTAGAGTCTCCTCTGAGGTCTTTGAAGTACCACTTGGGCTGAGCCACTCAGAGAAACTCAGCAAAATAAGTGGTTTGAAGCAAACAAAATATAAACTCTAAACATGTCCCTTGGCATAATCAACATATTCATTTACTTTTTACTAAATTTGCCATCCTGGAGGTTCGGTTAACCAAACCTTTCTTCCCCTACTTTTTCTCCTTTTGATTTGACAGTGCCTTCTCAGCCTGGAGCTGTTTCCCCAAATATGTAATAGTTTGACCAGCGGCAATCTGATTTATGATTGGTTTGTAAGCTAGAGTAGCAGAATAGTTAAATTAAGTTTTGGTCTTATTATGTAATCTTTTCTGTGTCTAAACTCTCAACCTAGTGGTAAAAATACCTATACAGATCATCTATTTTTGAGGAAGAAAGCTATTGAGGATTCCTCCAAATTTTCATTTACCACAGGAAGAAAAGTTTACTCCACAACCCCCAATTTTTGGAACCAATGTGGCCATTGTCATTTATTGAAAATAAGTATCAGTTGAGCGCCCACTGTGTGTTAGATACTGAGAGTATAGAAGTGAACAAGTCAAATAAAGTCCCTGTCCACATAAAACTTATATTTCAGTGGGAAAGACTGTGGAATACACAAATTAATAACAGCATCTTAGATAATGTCATTGCGTCTTAGATATGTTTATTATTTTGTAAGAATAGGTCAATTCTCTTTCTTCATCTTGTTATCACAAAAATGAACTTCTTAATCTCTAAATAGCACATTTAGTGAGTTTTGTTTTGTTTTATGTTTTTATGGTTTATTATACTCTGTCTAAATATTGCTGTATAAGAATGAAAATGTAAGATTTTTAGGGCTATTCTCACAATTAGCCAAACTTAAATCATTCTACTAATGGTATCATCTTTCCTCAGTTGTCTCCAACTTCCATTGAGTCAACTCCAACTCATGGTGACCCAATGCGTGTCAGAGTAGAACTGTGCTCCATTGGGCTTTCAATGGCTGATTTTTCATAATTGCCAGGACTTTCTTCTGAATAGAGTATGTTATCAAACTAATGTTAAATCCAGTGTGATGTATGTGGATTTATTTTCAAATATATTTGATCCAATCATCTAAGCAGCATATTGTAGTAAAAATGCATATATTAAATAACAAGGAATAGCATTTTCATAACAATGGAATCAAGATCTTGTAATAACAGTAATGTTTATATTGGCCAGCCAACTAGATAATGTTTTCCTTTCTTTTCATTCACGATTTATATTTTGAAAAAAATTTTCTTCCTGATGAAATACATTCTTTTTATATACAGAATATGTTTTCAAATATTTCTATTCCCATTTTAGGAATTCGCTGCACTGACAAAAGAATTAAATGCCTGCAGGGAACAACTTCTAGAAAAGGAAGAAGAAATCTCTGAACTTAAGGCTGAGAGAAACAACACAAGAGTAAGTGTAAAGCTACTTTTGCTTGGAATTAATTCCATCTATAGTTCAGTCTTATGTATAAAAATAAAATATAAGCATTAAAAAAATTTAGGAAGACTTTATGCAAACACCAACTCATAATTGGTTAAAGTTAAGAAGGATATACTACATGACTCAAAACAAGACAGGAAACCTAAAGTATAGTCTTAGTTATTAAATCACTATGTTGCCTTAGGAAATGTTCTTATTCTTTCTGGCCTTTGCTTTATTCAAAGCAAAGCGGGGCTTGATGTCAATAATGGGTTTTGAACTTTCAAACTGTTATACTGGGTGTGGAAAGGCATGCCTTGGCGGCTGGAGATGGGCAAGGAATGAGAAGTTTGGGAGGAAAGTAAGAATTTCAATTATGGGATGCTGAGAAAGTGCCCTGACCTCTTGTCCCTACCTAGCCCCAGCAAAACATTTCTATAAAAAAGAAATATATATATATAAAATGGAAAAGCACTGAAACAGATATCTAATATATCAATTAATAGATGCATGCCTTTTATATTTTAGAAGGTTCCCTAGAGGACTTCTAGTTCTAATATTTTAATTTCAAGAAACTGATGGAATTTACTACATTCAACTCTTAGAAATCCATGTATTCTATCAACCCCATAACTTGCTACTGTAACATTAAGGTTCAGAATTTGATCAAAGATATTATATTTTTTAGTTCAGGAGAAAAAGAGTCCCTAAATTTCATAAAATATATAAATTGCCATATTACCCATAAATGAGTATAGCTTTTTCCTAAAAGAACCTACCATTGTTTGCGTAAAAGTTCAATTTAAATATGTAGAAAGACATTTTAAGTTATATTTTAATATAAAGATTAATATTTAGAAAATAAAGGATAATTAATGGCCTAGTCATTTAATGCTTGGCCTTAGAGAGTAATATAAAAACGCAGTTCCACAAACTAAGCTTGTGCCTCTAATGAGAGATACCACTGCATGTGTAATGGTTATATGATCAAACTCAATTTATGTCCTTATTCATCAGGTTCTTATTTTATGGGAAAAAGAATTTACACACTTGAATATATTGAAATGGTTTTCACTGGAACTTTTACGAGTTAGTAGTGGTCACAAGAATCGCCTTGAAGAGGGCATATCAAGGGCAGTTTAAATCATGTTAGCAAGTGTCAGATGGATCTTTTTTTCTCTCTATATTTTCTCCACTCTTCATTTTTAGCTTACTGTTTCCCCATGCAAATATAAAGTTTATTTCTACTTTGAGGTTTAATGTGCCTTAAACCCTTTGCTATCTAGTTGATTCTGTCTCCTAGCGACCCTGAAGGACAGAGTAGAACTTCTCCATAGGGTTTCCTAGGAGCGGTTGGTGTATTCTAACTGCTGACCTTTTGATTAGCAGCCGAGCTCTTAAGCACTGTGCCACTAGGGCTCCTAATGTATTCCACTATTTACTATTTTAATGCTTTAGGCTGCATTCCTTGATGTAGCACAGTACAACCAAATGTAGAAGTAGGAGCAAGAAGACGAAAACTTAAATACAAACCTTTCAATAGTCTTGCAACTAATATGCACATTAACAATACACCAGATTCCTTTATTAAATGTGTATATATTGTGTCTATTACTCCTTTTTACAGTCCTATGAGTGAGATGTTATAATCACCCCCATTTTACAGATGAGTAAATTGAGCTCAGAAAATGGTAGATAACTTGCCTGAAGTTGCAGGGTTAGTCCACAGCAAGAAGGAATTTGAAGGCTAAGGCAACTAAATCCAGAGCCTGTGCCCTTAGCCAGGAGGCCACTAACCCAATTACTTGAGTTACATCATGAAGGAAGTCAAAGATTTGCTACAGCTTAGAGAAATCATTTTCTAAGAGTCAGCATGGAATGCGTCATTTCTTCTTGATCGTGACGAATTTCAGAGAACTAGGAGATTTGGCAAAAGAAGCCAACCAATTTTCATATTACATCCCATGCAGCCCAGAAGTATCTGTGACTATTGCACCTGCAAAGGAGCCTTGGGTAATAAAGAAAGCAAGGCAAGCTACACTTGAAAGACCTATTATAGAGTCAAAGTGAGAAAAATAAAAATATTGAATTCCCATAAGATAACAGAAATTGAAGCCGTTGACTTTAAGTACATAGATTTTAAGCCATGATTTCATCTTCTCTCTCCCCATGAATGCATTATTAAATATTGCTAAATATAACAGTTTTCATAGATTTCTATAATGGTTTCTACATATTGCGTTTTTCTTCCTGCTATAATACCTACTTATTGGTCATAGAGAGAAAGCAACAAGCTAATATTTCCTTTTCACCTCTAAAGAAAATTTGATTGGTGTTAAGACTGTGAGCAAATTTAGAGTAGAATTGGGTGTCCCAATTCCCAGGGTTCTGATAAACATGTGTCTCTCTCTCTTTCCACACTGAATAGCTGGTGTATGCTTGTGAACCGAGATAAACAGCACAAAGAGACAGCCCACAAGATAACTCATGAGTGGATGGAGTTATTTGTGCTAATTTTGAGCTTCATCAAGAACATTAGATCAGAAAGGGCTCCATTGCACAATGATATTTGAATGAATTATACCTTCTCCAAAATAGAAAACAGAAATTTTAATGGGAGTTGAATGAATGAAGTTTGTTTTATATATATATATATATATATACAATTAGTTGATGTTGAGTTGATTCCAATTCATGGTGACCCCGTGTGTGCCAGAGCAGAACTGTGCTTTATAAGGTTTTCAATGACTGATTTTTTGAATTTAGATTGCCTGGCCTTTCTTCCAAGGTACATCTGGGTGGACTCAAACTGCCAACCTTTCCATTAGCAGCAGAGCTCATTAATTGTTTGCACCACCCAAGAATAGAATATATAGAGTAATAAAAATGATAATAATACAAAAATTAAGTACTAAATGTTTTTCTAAACATTTTACATGTTTTAACTCATTTTACTCTCACAGCAATCCCATTATTCCCATTTTACTGATGAAGAATCTATGGCACTAAGTAACTTGCTCCAGGCCACATGGGTTATAAATGATAACCAAGGAGTTTTAAACACAGTCTTTGTGTTTAAGGGAGCCTCTGGGTGGTGCAAAAGTTTAATGTGCTTGGTTTGAAAGATTGGAGGTACGAATCCATCTAGAGGTTCCTTGAAAGAAGGATCCGGTGATCTACTTCCAAAATATCAGCCATTGAAAACCCTATGGAACACAGTTCTACTGTGACACACATGGGGTTGCCATGAATCAGAATCAGCTCAATGGCAACTGTTTTATGTATGTAAAAATCATATCCCTATGTCACCAACAAATCATATGTGGTAAAATGAATTATGATTAGGGAAGAACAGAATTTTTCACATTTCTGTAATTCAGTCCTAAGCTGTTCAGTTGTTTTGCCTCAATTCTGCGCAAGGTAATATACTAGTTCCTTATTCTGATGTCAGCGCTGAATGTTGTGGCCATTTATCACTGTCACTTCAGAAACCCCTGGTCCTATCCCAAAAACATGAGTGAATGAAGCACATGAAAATAATCACTAGAGTTGCTCTCAAATTCAGCTGCCTCAGGTAATTAATTTGAGGGCATCCAAATAAAATCATCCTAATATTATTCATGAAAAGATTGAAGTTGTCAAGGATTTCATTTTACTTGGATTCACAGTCAACACCCATGGAAGCAGCAGTAAAGAAATCAAACGATGCATTGCATTGGGATAATCTGCTGCAAAAGACCTCTTAAAAGTATTAAAAAGCAAAGATGTCACCTTGAAGACTAAGGTGCCCCTGACTCAAGACATGGTATTTTCAATCGCATCATATGCATGCGAAAGCTGGACAATGAATAAGGAAGACCGAAGAAGAACTGACGTCTTTGAATGGTGTTGGTGAAGAATATTGAATATACCATGGACTGCCAGAAGAACAAACAAATCTGTCTTGGAAGAAGTACAGCCAGAATGCTCCTTGGAAGCGAGGATGGAGAGACTTTGTCTCACTTACTTTAGACATCTTATCAGGAGGAACCAGCCCCTTGAAAGCACATCATGCTTGGTAAAGCAGAAGGTCAGCAAAAGACAGGAAGACCCTCAACAGGATGAACTGACACAGTGGCTGCAATGATGGGCTCAAGCATGGCAATGATTGTGGGGATGGAGCAGGACAGGGCAGTGTTTCATTCTGTTGTGCATACGGTCACTAGGAGTCAGAACTGACTTGACAGCACCTAACAACAGAAATATTACTCAGGATTATACAAAAATGTAAATTTCAAGAATTATGGTGACTATTTGCAGAGACTTTCAATCAGACTTTATTGCTTAATATTTCCACACTGATAAAAATGCAGAAATATAACTAAACATAATTTGCAGTTCCTAAAACTCCCCTGACCTATACCTACCAGTTGCTGTTGAGTCGACTCTGGCTCATGGCAACCCCATGTGTATCAGAACAGAACTGTGTTCCATAGGGTTTTCAATTGGTTAGTTTTGGTAGTAGATTGCCAGACCTTTCTCCTGAGGTACCTTTTTGGTAACTTGGAACTCCAGTTTTTTGGTTAGCAGCTGAGCTCATTAACTGTTTGCATCACCCAGGGACTCCAACCTATACAAAAGCAAGTTATTTTTAGAAAATAAAGTATCCCTGCTGTTATTTCAGCATACTCATAATGACCAATAAAACTTACCATATGTTGGCATTTGTGATAATTTTAGGCATCATCAAGAACAATAGGTCAGAAAGGGCTCCCTTGCACAATGATATTTGAATGAATTGTACCTTCTCCCAAATAGAAAATAGAAAAAAATGAAAATGTTGAAAAATAAAATAAAACTGGGAATGTTAACATACTATAGCTACTATCTGGACTTTATAATGTCAGTATCAGAGTGGAGAGTATTTTATTTTTTGTTAGAACTGTTTGAAATGTGTTTATGGCTGAATATCTTAAAGTATACTTTATGTTCTTGACAGTGTTTTAGAATGTGATTGTTATATAACTTTGAAAAAGAAGTTTTGGTTTTGAGAGCCAATTTCAATGTCAATTATAAATTATAAAGTGGTAATTTCATCTCGTGGGTCAGAAATTAAAACAGAAAGACTTAGTTACCTTTGAACATTCCTTATCATGCTCTCTCACTTTTATTTTGAGCCAAAGGAACTATATTTTCAAATGTTCAGATACAGCCAAATACCTACCATTACTGAAGAATAACTTTCCTTTCTTGACAAACCTGGGCCTACACAAGTTAATAATATCCTCCCAAACACATTTCCTCAATAAGTAGAATGTACAATCCAATTCAGAAAAGGAAGACACTAGCAGCTGAAAGCAGATATTAAGACATATGGGTGTGCATGTGTACACATGTGTGCATGCTCGTACAGTCCTTCTTCAGCGTCCGTGGGGAATTGGTTCTAGAACCACCCTCTCATCCCAAAATCCACAGATGCTCTTGTCTCTTATATAAAATGGTGTAGTATTTGCATATAACTGGTGCACATCCTTCTGTATACTTTAAATCATCTCTGGGTACCTAATGCAATGTAAATACTATGTAAATAGTTGCTATACTGTATTGTCTAGGAAATAATGACAAGAAAAAAGTCTGTACGTGTTCAGTACAGATGCAACTATCTTAGGCCTAATTACATAGTACACATCAGACAAGAAGCTCAAACAACGAGTGCTGGAGAGAGACGGAGGAGCTGTGAAATGGCGGGAGGCTACAGTAGGGTATGCCTACACACCACTTTTTTTTTTTTTCTGAATATTTCCATCCATGGTTGGTTGAATCCACAGATATAAAACTCGTGGATACAGAGGGCCGACCGTATATATATTTATGAAAGTGCCGTGATAGGATATGGTAAATACAAGTGCAAATAAGAAAAGACATATGCCCTCCCAGCAACTGTTTCAGTGTGAGAATCAAACAGGTATGTAAGAAATGCTGGGGATTTTTAACAATATTTGGAGGCGGAAAAATTGGTGAGTGAGCTAAGCATGAAAGCAGCCAGTTTCTCAGTTCCAATTTGCTGACGTTAGTCTTGTTACGTGACCATATTAGCTCAGCTGAGTTAGTCTATAGGGCATAATGTATTTCTTATTGAATGCCATTTTCAATTGAAAGTGATTGCTCACAAGAGTATGTTGAATTCAGATCTTGTAAGAAGATTTATAGTTTTAGAAACTCTCACAAAATCTATTAAAATAAAGGATTTAGATTACTTAGGCCGGCTTGTTTTTCAAGGCAGAACTTAGTCTAAAAAACCCCTAATGATGTATGGGGTGTGTGTGTGTGTGTGTGTGTGTGTGTGTGTGTGTATACCCGTGTGTGTATGTAGGCTGTGATAATTTATAGTGAATTCCAACACAGGATTAATAGCCATTCATATAGTACCTGCAATCCTTTGAGTATACCAAAGAGAGTGCCTTCTGAAAGAGTTATTAAATATTAGACTAAAGTTGTAGCTTCCAGCAAAGGTTTGTAATTAGTCTGTTATTAGAGGTATCTTACATAAATTCTTTCTTTTGTATTTTTTTAATTTATTTACTTTCATTTGTAACCTTAAAAGCTATAGATACATGCTGGTCGAGAACGTTTTTGGCCATGTTCTCCAGGTTAGATAATTTATGTTTATTATTAATCCAATTCAATAAATAAATACTAAGCATATATCATGCAGAATATTTTCCTAGATATTAAGGAGTATTCAGGATAGATTAAATTGTTCCAGCACTTGAATTTGTTTTATATTAATAAAAAGCATATTTATCTTTATTATATAGATGAGAGAAAAGAGAGTGCAGCCTAATTTTGTTTTTTTAATTTATCTTTTGTTATTGTTGTTGAGAATATACATAGCAGAAAGTACACCAATTCAACAATTTCTACATGTAAAGTTCAATGACATTGATTAAATTCCTCAAGTTATGTAACCATTCTCACCTTCCTTTTCCCAATTGTTCCTCCTCCATTAACATAAATTCACTGCCCCCCCAGCTTCTTATCTAAACTTTCAAGTTGTTGTCAGTTTGATCCTATATAGATAGGATCCTATATAGATAGTTCTTAAAAGAGCACAACGCTCAAGGCATAAATTCTTTGCTAATTAAGCTAAACTTACACTAAACCCTGGTGGCATAGTGGTTAAGAGCTACGGCTGCTAACCAAAAGGTCTGCAGTTCGAATGCACCAGGCCATCCTTGTAAACCCTATAGGGCAATTCTACTCTGTCCTATAGGGTCGCTATGAGTTGGAATCAACTCAAAGGCAACGGGTTTGGTTTTGGTTTTATTGTTTGATTTAAAGAATACTTCAAGGGATAATTTTGATTAGATTTAAAGTTTAAAGATTATCTCAGGGCAATTGTTTCAGGGGTTCATCCAGCCTCAGTGGCTCCATAAAGTCTGGATTCCACAGAAGTTTGAAAGTCTGTTCTGCATTTTCCCTCTTTTGATCAGGAGTCTTCTATAGAATCTTTGATTAAAAAGTTCAGTAATGGTAGCCGGACACAGTCCAGTTCTTCTGGTCTCACATATTAGAAATCTCTAAACTGAGGTTCCAAGCACAATTTCTAGAACCACAAGGAAAAATTAGTGTGTAAATTTTTCTTATACCTTCAACTTCAGAAAGATGAAGCCTCTGCTACTTCCTGTGCAAGTGAAATGGATGTCTCATGCCCAGAATGTTTCCTCACTTGGCAAACCTCTTTTGTGTGGGTGGGTCTCACTGGTAAACATGGACGAGAAATGTTTCTTGGATCCTGTATTGGGAAGGTGAAATTCAAGACGTGGGGAACTATCAAATATAGAGGGCATGTTCAAAATATTTGGGTGGGCCACAGATGACAAGCCTCACTGCAATCCATCTTTTGTTACACCCTTTTTCCATACTAAAATTCTAAACAGCAGCAATACCAGCATGTATACACCCTCCAATACAGCTGTCGTTTGTACAGGCAAAAACAAAACAATAATTTTATTATGTTCACAGATTCTGTGGGTCAGGGATTTAGAAAGGGCACAGTGGTGATGGCCCTTCTCTGTTCCGTGATGTTCTCAGCTAGATGACTCAATGGCTAGTGACAGTGATGTGCCGATAAATGCTTTATTTTCTGAGAAAAAAAAAAAGGCTCTCATACGTAGCATTTGCCAATTTCTGTGGTGTAAATACTTCCACCATGCCTAATGTCAAGCAACCAACATGATATCAATGAATGTGGAGATGGGAAAAGATGAACAGTAGTGAGCCATTATATAGTATTTCTACCATACAGACACAGTAGAAGTAAATGACCAGAGAAACATAGATAAAGGTAAAATATAGTAAAATAATAAGTAAGTTATGAGTTTTCAGCTCTTGTTACCTTTACTTTTTTTTTTTTAATTAATCTAATTTACTTTTTAGAGCAGTTTTAAGTGCTCAGAAAAATTAAGCAGGAATCACAGTTCCCAAATACTCACTTTCCTGTTGCCCACAGATTTCTGTGTAGAACATTTGATACAATTGATGAATCAATATTGATGCATTATTATTAACTGAAGTCCACAGTTTATATTAGGGTTAATTCTTTATGTTGTATAATTCTGTGGGTTTTGACAAATGCAAAGTGGCATGTATCTACCATTACAGCACCATGTAGAACAGTTTCACTTCCTAAAAACATGCTGGGCTCTACCTCTTCAACTGTCTCCTTCTTTCCCCACCCCTCTTCCCCTAGCCCTTGGCAACCCACTGATTTTTTACTGTCTCTATAATTTTGCCTTTTCTTGGAATCATACAGTATGTAGCCTTTTCAGACTAGTTTCTTTCACTTAGCAATATGTATTTAAGATTCCTCCATGTCTTTTCATGTCTTGATAGCCCATTTCTTTTTATGACTGAATCATATTTTATTCTATGAATGTACCAGTTTATTTATCCATTCACCTATTGCAGGACATTTTGGTTTCTTTCAATTTTTTAGCAATTATGAATATAGCTGCATAAATATCTGTGTGCAGATTTTTGTATGCTAGTAATTTTTCAACTCATTTAGGTTAATACTTGTCGCAGCGGCGACGGTAATCAGGACAGCGGAGACAGTAACCAACTGCACAACTCTTACAGAGAAGTGGGGCCAGGAGGGTCACTCTGAGGAGTCGACCCCCACTTCAGTCCCAGGAGTTTATTTTATAGTCAATACAGCAATCAATAAGGCAATTAACAAAACAATGGGCTTTGGGTGTGGGCAAGGGAGAAGGAATTCAAGTAAACAAGTCAATCAGTAAAGGGACAATAGGTTTGGGAAAACACATCCGGACAAGTCTGGACATGTTGGAGACAAGTCTCAACATGCTGTGCAGCATAGAGGCCTGTGGGGGCTGCAGTTGTCAATAGTGCAGCCATGTTTAAATGGCATATATCCCCACAAATACTTAGGACTGCAATTGCTGAATCATATGATAAGACTGTGTTTAGCTTTGTAAGAAACTGCCAACTGTCTTCCAAAGTAGTTGTACCATTTAGCATTCCCACAAGCAAGAAATGAAAGTTCTTATTGTTCCGTATCCTTACTAGCATTTGGTGTTGTCAGTATTTTGGATTTTAATCATTCTAATAGATGTGTAGAGATATCTCATTGCTATTTTAATTTTCAGTTCCCTAACGGCATATGCTGCTGAGCATATTTTCATAAGCTTATTTGCCATCTATATATCTTCTTTGATGAGGTGCTACTTTTGTTTTTAACATATTTTATTTAATTCTAAGTTTATATCATTTAAGTTTTAATAATGGCTGTGTTTAACCACCAGCTAACAAAATTCCTGAAAATTTAACCATCAGCTCTCATAAAGTGATATGGATCAGCTTAGGTGATATACAAAGGATAACTCAAACAGATGAGGAATGAAAGATCTACTTCTAAGATGGCTTCTTCACTCGCATGTCTAGTACTTGGGCTGGAAAGTTTGGAAGACAGTCTCCACTGGGACTTTAGATCTACCTACATATGGCTTCTCCAGCACACTGGTCTCAGAGTAGTCAGACTTCCAGCATGGTTGCTCAAGGATTCAAGAGCAAATGTTCCAGTGAACCAGGTAGAAGCTGCATAGCCTTTTAAGATCTAGGCTCAGTAGTCACTCCCACCATGCTGTATTGGTTAAAACAGTCACAAGCCCACTTAGATTCAAGAGGAGGGAACATAGACCCCATCTCTCAATGGATGGAGTGTCGGAATATTTGCATCATTTAAAAAAAATTACCACAGATGGGTGGAAGAGTTGCAATAGCTAGTTGTGATTTACCACAGTATTTTTTTTTCTAGGAGTAACTAGCCTCTCCTTCATTTACAGTAATCTCCAACTGTAATGTGAAGTTGCGGATTGTATTGCGTCCCCCGAAACTGTGTATCACCTTGTCTAGGCTGTGATTCCCAGTATGTGCGGTTGTCCACAATTTTGTGATCTGATGTGATCATCCTATGTGTTGTAAATCCTAATCTCTGCCGGTCCAGGGCCCTGAGGCAAGATTAGGTTATCTTTAACAGGATTAGGGTGAGATGCAACAACCTTACTCAGATCATAGCCCTGATCCAATGTAAAGGGAGTTTTCCTAGGGGGGTCTGTATCACCTTTTATTTTATACGAGATAAAAGGAGAGAGAAGCAAGCAGAGAGATAGGGACCTCATACCACCAAGAAAGAAGCTCTGGGAGCCTGCACTGAGAAGCTCCTAGACCAAGGGAGGATCAATAATAAGGATCTTCCACCAGAACCAACAAAGAGAAAAAGCCTTTTCCAGGAGCTGGCATCCTGAATTCAGACTTGTAGTCTCCTAGAATGTGAGAGAATAAACTTCTGTTTGTTAAAGCCATTGACTTGTGGTATTTCTGTTATATCTATACTAGATAACTAAGACAGACGTCGGTACAGAATTAGGAGAAGTCTAAGACACTTTATCATGATGACTCAATTTAAGTTTAGTCTTCAAATATAGAACTATTGCTGTTGTTATTATTGTCACAACTGGGATCTTACTCATCGGTTAGGGACTATAAGATCAATTTGTTGTTGTTAGTTGCCATCAAATCAGCTCTGACTCATGGTGACCCCACATATAACAGAACAAATCATTGCCTGGTCCTGTGCCATCTTGAGGATCATTGGTATTTTTGAGTCCATTGATAGATTAGCCATCAACAAAGATCCCAGTGGGTCAAACCACTTTGCCTTTTACAGGAACCACACCTACCGTGTCTCATGAGGTTAAGTATTATTATTTAGCCTCTGAACTGCAACATTCTATCATCTCCAGATCAATCAAGGAGCAGTTTTATTGTCAGCATCTCCCAATTTTCATTCGTCGTCTATAAAGAATGGCTGTTATAGGGATTTTGTAGGTTCTGGTACTCCTCCTACCAATGTATTTCTCAATAACTGAGTAAGAACAATGTTCCTTTGGTCTTTTCAGAAGAAATAATGAAAAGTAGGATAAATTCTCCATTTTTATCTCCATAGATCTTTGGTTTTCTTCTTCTACCTTATTCCCAAGAAATTTTGAGCATCTCATCTTCATTTCACCTAGGCAATTACTGAGTTTATATTCCAGTTAACCCACTAAGCAAATAATTAGAACCATTCGGCTGCTTGACATAGAAGTAAAATCCAGATTCTCTGATGAATACAGCCACATTGATTAATTTAAACAGATCTATATTTTTGCTCACCCTTTCATGTTCCAGCTCTATTAGAATCGATTTTTACATATAATCCCCAGGTTTCTGAGATTACAAATTAACAAAGTTATACAGGTCTTCCAATTTGGAAGCCTTTTCTTGGGATATACTTTTTAGTGTATCCCTTGGTCTATGCCAGAATCTGATTCTAGAAGCCTAGGGCAAGGAGGAAGGTTTGGAGTGGGGCATGAGCAGCAGAGGCTTCCTCTTTAAGTGAAGTCATTACATGGTCTTCAAGCCAAATAGAATCAGCCTCAACAGAGAATCGAGGAGACTCATTCGTATTTGGTAGACCAAGGTAACTCAGAATCATCTGAATCTTTCCAAAAAGTCCTTTTTTCTAGTTCTTGTGGTGTACCCCCTTATTTTAAGAATGATGCCGAGATTTTCATATAAGAAAACTGGTGAGGCTATGAATTCCTCATACACTGTAACTCAGTGACCTCTCAAGATCAGACTATATATCTCCTCTCTGTTATGTCAGACCTAGGATCTCAATAGATAAGAGAATTTTATGAGCAGCCATACAAACTGCTGGGTTTTCTGATTGAGCTTTGATCTAGAATTTAAAACCTTAATCCTTTCATTTTCTTTCTTTAAACTCTTCAGTGGAGTTCAAAGCATCTATCTCAGCTCATGGTTTTTATATCTGTCATGCCCTTCAGAACGGTCTATTGTAGCTATGACTCAGTCCATCAAAGCCTTACATACACAGGCACCCTATCCCAAGAAAGTCCAGGTGATTATATTTAACTATTTCACCACCATGTACCATGGAAGACAATTTCACTTTTTTTAATCTAATCATTATTGCTGTCAAATCTATCCAGGTCAGATAGCCCAGGTTATCATTTCTCTGAGGAATTGTTTCCTACAGACATATCTAGTTACAAACTACTATTTTAATCAGGGTTTCTTCATTCATTCAACAAATATTTATGAGCCTTTTGCTATGTACCATTCTTTTTGGCACTGAAGATATAGCAATGAAAAAAAATAGGAAAACAAAACAGAAATAACTTCTTTTTCTCATGGACCTTACATTCTCTTTGGAGAGACAATCAGTTAATAAGATAAATATATAAAATAATAGTACATAGAGGGACAACTGCTAAAGAGAAAAAATAAAGCTAGAAGGGATATTAAATGCATGGGGTGACTAAGGAAAGCCTTTCTGAAGGGTGACATTTAAGTAAAAACATAAAACAGATGGTGAAGAGAAATGGTCATGCAGATATCTGAAAAAATGTTTTAGACAGAAAAAATAGCAAGTGCAAAAGCTCTGATATGGTAGCATGCATCTCTAATGCGTTTTTAAAAAAAACCTGCAAGAATGCCAATACACCAGAGTGAAGTGAGCAAGAGAAAGAATTAGAAATAGAAATTATACAATGATTGCACTTATTGATAATGGGAGGGTCTATAGTGAAACCATGTGTGGGAGCGACTGAGATTAGGTGAAAATTGAGACCATTGGAGTAGCTGAAGTCTAGAAATTTAGAGGTAAATATATTACAGGAATAATCTAAATGAATAATAAGTCACCAAGAATTGTGACTGGAGTAATCTTGGAAAAAATGACAATGATCCAGGAGCTTAACATATTTAAGGAATAATGGAAAGTGACTCAGGACATAGTATATGACTATTACGAGGAGGGTAATGTTAGATATAACCTGATGAGATGAGAGTCAAAGCATTTTTAGCTGAAGACAACAGAATTCACTCTAACTACTGTAAGCAGACAGTGATTTTTAGTGGATATTAAAATTTATTAACAAAAACAGTGTATAGGCTGAGCTTTTAGGACCAACTTCTAGAATCTCAGTGTGAAGCTTGTAAGAGGATTATTTTTCCTTTTCACTAAAAATCATAATTCCTTTGCAACTCCTCACTGGGCAAAATAGATGCCTTTACCCAACCTATTTCCCCACAAAGCTTGCTTCTTGTGTGGTGTCTAATTAGTAGGAACTCTGTGGCACAGAGAAATGAAAATTGTAGTTTTTTTGTACTCTATGTTGGGAAGGAAAATTTTACCATGTGAGGAACTTGCCAACATAAAGAGTGTGATCAAAAGCTTCAGATAGTCTTTAATAATGTCCTTTATAGCTTCATTATATTACCCATATTGTGTATTACGTTTTTTTCCCTAGAGGATGAGGATCATATCTTACACATTTCTTTATCCTACACACACACGCACACACACACAAACAAACCTGTTGCCATCAAGTCGATTCTGACTCATAGCAACTCTTTGGGACAGAGTAGGACTGCCCTATAGGATTTCCAAGGATTGACTGGTGGATTCGAACTGCTGACCTTTTGGTTGCCGTAGCTCTTAACCACTACACCGCCAGGGCTTCTTATCCTACACAGAGCCATGCAATATTAGATACTCAAATATTCATTGATTTCTGTATAAACCAAAACATTTCTAATGTATAGTTAGAGAACCCAGTTTTCATTGGATTAGATATCTTTATTAGTATGTTATCTACCTGAAAGATATGTATATATAACAATGTTGATTACCTTAAGCTTTTAGAAAATAACGTCAATTAACCATAACTGGGTCTGATATAGGCCAGCAATGTACACAGAAAAAATTACCTCATTTATTCTTTCTTTTATTCATTCAAAAATATTTATTACATAACTACTAAATGTCAGAAATTGAGCCAACAGCTAAATATAGAGAAGATCAAGACAAGCTTAGAAGCCTGCCCTCATGGAGCTTATATTTCACTGAGGAAATAGAATGAAATTTAGTAAAATGATTTTTAAAATATTGTTGTTATTAGCTGCCATCAAGTTGGCCACCAAGTTACCAAACCCATGGAATGAAATGTTGCCCTGTCCTATGCCATCCCCTGATCCATTGTGGATTGGACTATTGTGATCCATATGGTTCTCACTAGATAATTTTTATAAGTAGATCACCAGACCTTTCTTTCTAGTCTATCTTAGTCTGGAAGCTATACTAACACTTGTTTATCACTGACAGACAAGCGGTGGCTGTGCATGAGGTACACTGGCTGGAAGTCAAACCTAGGTCTTTTGTATGGAAGGCAAGAATGTTATCACAGAACCACCAATGCCCCCTTATTAAACATTTTACATCATGATATGTTATGAAGAAAAGAAGCAAAGGCCTGAAATAGAAAATTACGGAGGAGGAGAAAAGGAGAGACCTAATTTACACAGAATAGTTAGAAAATGCCTCCTTGAGAGGGTGATATTTAAGCTGAGACCCAAAGGATGAGAAAGAGTTGGCCAAATAAGGAGACAAAGAAAGAGTTCTGTAGGCGGAGGGTACAGCATATGCAAAGGCTTGGCATATTGCAGAACTGAAAGTAGACTGGTGATGTTGGAGCAGAATTTGCCACCAGATGATGTTGCAGAGGCAGAGTTAAGTTCATGAAATTACTGGGTGGTGCGTATGGTTAACACAATTAGCTGCTAACCAAAAGACTGGAGGTTCAAGAGCACCCAAAGATGCCTAGGAAGAAAGGTCTGGTGAACTGCTTCCAAAATCAGCCACCGAATACCCTATGGAGCACATTTCCACTCTGACACACGTGAGGTTGCAATGAGTCAGTATCATCTCAATAGCAACCGGTTTTAAAATCATGCAAAGCCTCATAACCTATGTGAAACAGCTTGGATTTAACCAGTGCACACTTGTTTCTGCAGAATTCAAGAGCATAGAAGGCCATGAATAGAATCATTGCTGTTGTTAGGTGTTGTCCAGTCAGTTCTGACTCAACGACCCTATGTACAACAGACCAAAGCACTGCCTGATCCTGCACCATCCTCACAATCCTTGTTATGCTTGAGCCCATTGTTGCAGCCAATGTGTCAATCCATCTTGTTGAGGGTCTTCCTCTTTTTTGCTGACCCTCTTCTTTACCAAGCATGATGTCCTTCTCCGGGGACTGATCCCTCCTGATAACATGTCCAAAGTATGTGAGACATAGTCTCTCCATCCTTGCTTCAAAGGAGCATTCTGGATGTATATCTTCCAAGAAAGATTTGTTAGTTATTCTCGCAGTCCATAGCACATTCAGTATTCTTCACCAACAACATAATTCAAAGCCATCAATTCTTCTTCAGTCTTCCTTAATCATTGTCCAGCTTTCAAATGCATATGAGGTGATGGAAAACACCATGGCTTGGGTCAGGCGCACCTTAGTCTTCAAGGTGACATCTTTTCTTTTTAATGCTTTAAAGAGGACTTTTGCAGCATATTTGCCCAATGCAGTGTGTCATTTGATTTCTTGACTGCTGCTTCCATGGGCGTTGTTTGTGGATTCAAGTAAAATGAAATCCTTGACAACTTCAGTCTTTTCTCTGTTTATCATGATGTTGCTTATTGGTCTAGGTGTGATGATTTTTGTTTTCTTCATATTGAGGTGTAATTCATACTGAAAACTGTAGTCTTTGATCTTTATTAGTAAGTGCTTCAAGTCCTCTTTGCTTTCAGTGAGCAAGATTGTGTCAACTGCATAATGCAGGTTGTTAATGAGTCTTCCTCCAATCCTGATGAACTCTTCTTCTTTATATAGTCCAGCTTCTCAGATTATTTGCTCAGCATACAGATTGAATAAGTATGGTGAAAGGATACAACCCTGATGCACAACTTTCCTGACTTTAAACCATGCAGTATCCCCTTGTTCTGTTCGAACAATTGCCTCTTGATCTATGTTCAGGATTCTCATATGTGTTCTGGGATTCCCATTCTTCCCAGTGTTATCCATGATTTGTTATGATCCACAAGGTCGAATGCCTTAGCATAGTCAATAAAACACAGGTAAACATGTTTCTGGTAGTCTCTCTTTTCAGCTAGGATCCACCTGACATCAGCAATGATATCCCTGGTTCCACATCCTCTTCTGAATCTGGCTTGAATTTCTGGAAGTTCTCTGTCAATGTACAACTGCAGTCACTTTTGAATGGTCTTCAACAAAATTTTACTTTCGTGTGATATTAATGATAATCGATAATTTCTGCATTCGGTTGGATCACCTTTATTTGGAATAGGCATAAATGTGGATCTCTTCCATTGGTTGGCAAGGTAGCTGTCTTCCAAATTTCTTGGCATAGACAAGCAAGCACTTCCACTGCTGCATCTGTTTGTTGAAACATCTCAACTGATATTCCGTCAATTCCTGGAGCCTTGTTTTTCATCACTGTCTTCAGTGAAGCTTGGACCTCTTCCTTCAGTACCGTCGGTTCCTAATCATATGCTGCCTCCTGAAATGGTTGAATGTCAACCAGTTATTTTTGGTAGGGAGATATCTTCTTCTTTTTTTTTTTCTTCTGGCAAGCTAGTTTTTTTTGCATTTAAGTTTTCTTGTTTGTTTGTTTATTGTTGTAGTTTAAGTGAAAGTTTACATTTCAAATTAGTCTCTTATACAAAAATTTATACATATGCATTGTTATGTGACCCTAATTGCTCACCCTATACTGTGACAGCACACTCCTCCTTTCCACGCCTGACTTCTCATGTCCATTCAACCAGCTCCTAACCCTCTCTGACTTCTCTCTCACCTCCGGACAGAAGCTGCCCATTTAGTCTCAAGTATCTACTTGAGCTAAGAAGCACACTCTTCAAGACTATCAATTTATGTCCCACAGTCCAGTCCAATCTTTGTCTGAAGAGTTGGCTTTGGAAATTGTTTTCGCTCTGGTCTGATAAAGAATCCAGGGGCCATGCTTTCCGGGGTTCCTCCAGTCCCAGTCAGACCATTAAGTCTGGTCTTCTTACTAGAATTTGAGTTCTGCACCCCACCTTTCTTCTGCTCCATCAGGGACTCTCTGTTGTGTTCCCTGTCAG
>NW_004444061.1:184356-186244 GCF_000243295.1 Trichechus manatus latirostris
CTTTGTTATGCCAATTGACCTAGATGTCCCCTGAAAGCATGGTCCCCAGACCCCTACCCCTGCTACTCTGTCCCTCTAAGTGTTTGACTGTATTCAGGAAACTTCTTAACTTTGGTTTAGTCCAGTTGTGCTGACTTCCTCTGTAATGTGTGCCGTCCTTCCCTTCACCTAAGATAATTCTTGTCTACTATCTAGTTAGTGAATAACCCTCAACATCCTGCTCCACCCTCATAACCATCAAAGAATGTCTTCTTCTGTGTTTAAACCTTTTCTTGAGTTCTTGTAATAGTGTAATATTTGTCCTTCTGTGACTGACTAAATTCACTCAGCATAAAGCTCTCCAGATTCCTCCATGTTATGTTAACGGCTTCATCATTGTTCTTTGTAATTGTGTGGATATACCATAATTTGTTTATCCATTCGTCCATTCATGGGCACCTAGTTATTTCCATCTTTTTGCTATTGTGAACAGTGCTGCAAAGAACATGAGTGTGTATATATCTATGTGACGGCTCTTGTTTCTCTAGGCTATATTCCAAGGAGCAGGATTGCTGTAGTGTATGGTACTTCTATTTATACCTTTTTAAGGAAGCGTCAAACCAATTTCCAAAGTGGTTGTACCATTTTAAATTGCCACCAACAAAGTATAAGTGTTCCACTCTCTCCACAACTTCTCCAACATTTATGATTTTGTGTTTTTTGGATTAATGTTAGCCTTGTTGGGGTGAGATGATATTTCATTGTAGTTTTGATCTACATTTCTCTAATGGCTAATAATCATGAGCATTTCTTCATGTGTCTGTTAGCCACATGAATATATTCTTTACAAACTGTCTGTTCATATCCTTTGCCCATTTTTTATTTGAGTTATTTGTCTTTTTGTTGTTGAGGTTTTGCAGTATCTTGTATATTTTAGAGATTAGATGCTGATCGGATTTGTCGTAGCCAAAATTTTTTTCCCAGTCTGTAGATTGTCTTTTTACTCTTTTGGTGAAGTATTTTGATGAGCATAAGTGTCTGATTTTTAGGAGCTCTGAGTTAGCTAGTCTGTCTTCTGGCGCTTGTCAATTGTTACTTATGGTTTGTATTCAGTTTATGCTATGTATTGAGGCTCCTAGCATTGTCTCTATTTTCTCTTCCATGATCTTTATTATTTTTTTTATTTTATGTTTAGATCTTTGATCCATTTTGAGTTAGTTTTTGTGCAAGGTGTGAGGTATGGGTCTTGTTTCAGTTGTTGGCAGATGGATATCCAGTTATGCCAGCACCATTTGTTAAAAAGACTGCCTTTTCCCCAATTAAGGGACTTTGGGCCTTTGTCAAATATCAGCTGCTCATAGGTGGATGAATTTATGTCTGGTTCTCAATTCTGTTCCATTGGTCTATGTATCTGTTGTTGTACCAGTACCAGGCTGTTTTGACTACCATGACAGTATAATAGATTCTAAAATCAGGTAGTGTGAGGCCTCCCACTTTGTTCTTCTTCTTGAGTAATGCTTTACTTATCCGGGACCTCCTCCCTTTCCATATGAAGTTTGTGATTTATTTCTCCATCTCATTAAAAAATGCTGGTGGAATTTGGATTGGGATTGCATTCTATCTGTAGATTGCTTTGGGTAGAATTGACATTTTCACAATATTGAGTCTTCCTATCCTTGAGCAAGGTATGTTTTTCCACTTATGCAGGTCTCTTTTAGTTTCTTGCAGTAGTGTCTTGTAGTTTTCATGGTACAGTCTTTTATTTCTCTCGTTAGATTTATTCCAAAGTATTTTATCTTCTTGGGGGCTATTGTAAATGGTATTGATTTGGTGATTTCCTCTTCGAGGTTTTCTTTGTTGGTGTAAAGGAATCTAACTGATTTTTGTATGTTTATCTTGTATCCTGAAA
>NW_004444061.1:188596-214505 GCF_000243295.1 Trichechus manatus latirostris
GCTGAGTCTTTATATTTTTCTTGTTTTTTTGTTTTGACTTGTAGGATTGTTAGTTTCTTTTGTGATTACCTTAATATTTACCCCTATTTTTCTAAGTTTATACCAGTCTTTTATTTCTTTATATCGCCTTGACTTCCTCTCCATATGAAAAATGTATGTCTACATTTTTTTAAGTCCCTGTTTTTTGTTTTAATATTGTCATCTTTTACATATTGACATCTTTTTCCCTATTTTCAGTGTTTTAGCTTTGATTTGCTTTTGTGACTTCCCTATCTGCGTTTATATCTGGATGCTCTGTCCTGTGTTCTAGTCTTGGGTTTTTATCATATGTTATTGGGTTTTGATCTGATGTTATTGCTTTTCAGTTCACAGCTGAAACAATTGAAGTTAGACTTCAGGTATATACCCTGCTGTACTGTCGTAATTAGAACCTACGCTGTTGAAATGGGCCCACATAAGTCTATGCAGGGGGAAAGACATTCAATGTCTGTGGATCCCTTATGCCTGTGCCTGGGTAAAGGAGCTGTGCCTACCCTGATTTCCTGGCTTAGGAGAGCCAGCAGATTATTTTTTCCAATGTTTGTTAATTTGTTCCCTCTCCAAGGCCAGGAAAATGGCTCAGGGTACAGGACTGCCTTTAGTATTTCTTGTAATTTTGGTTTGATTTTTGAAAAGTTCCTAAACTTCTGTTTATCTGGAAATGACCTAATTTTGTCATCTTATTGGAGAGACAGTTTTGCTTTATATATAATTCCTGGCTGGCTGTTTTTTTCTTTCAAGGCTTTATATATGTCATCCCATCGCCTTCTTGCCTGCATGGTTTCTGCTGAGTAGTCTGAGCTTATTCTTATTGACTCTCCTTTGTAGATGACTTTTTGTTTATCCCTACACACTCTTAAAATTCTCTGTTTATCTTTGGTTTTGGCCAGTTTGATTATAAAATGTCTTGGTGACTTTCTTTTGTTATCTACCTTATGTGGGGTTCAATGAGCATCTTGGATAGATTTCTTCTCATCTTTCATGATATCAGGGAAGTTTTCTGCCAACAAATCTTCAAAAATTCTCCCTGTATTTTATGTTATCCCCCCCGTTCCGGTACTCCAATCACTTGTAGGTTATTCCTCTTGATAGAATCCCACATACTTCTGAGGGTTTCTTCATTTTTTTTAATCCTATTATCTGATTTTTCCTCAAATAAGTTGGTGTCAAGTGCTTTATCTTCAGTCTCACTAGTTCTGATGTCCATTGCCTCAATTCTGCTCCTATGACTTTCTATTGAGTTGTCTAATTCTGACATTTTATTGTTAATCTTCTGGATTTCTGATTGCTGTCTCTCTATGGATTTTTGAAGCCTGTTAAATCTGTCACTATGCTCTTCTCTAATCTCTTAATTTCCTCTATTGCATCTTCTGCATTTTTCTTAATTTCCTTCCTAATCTCTTGAACAGTTCTATATATTAATCTTTTGTATTCTGCCTCTGGTAATTCCAAGCAGTTCTCTTCCCCCGGAAAATTTCTAGATTCTGTGTTTTAGCAGCTTGCTGAAACCATCATGGACTGCCTCTTTATGTGATTTGATATTGACTGTTGTCTCTGAGCCATCAATAAGTTATTATATTTATTTATTTTATGTTTGCTTCCTGTGTCTTAGCTTCTTGTTTTGTTTTGTTTTGATATGCCCAAATAGGCTGCTCGTGTGAGCTAGCCCAGTCACCAGCACCCGTGAAGCTCCAACGTCCTGTCCCCAGGTGGCCAGACCTGTCACTAAATATGTGAGCCCAGGAGTCTGCCCACTCCTGTATGGATTCAGCTCAGGTGTCCAGGTAGTTGGCCACCAAGTGCGTGGTGCAGGCTCTCACCTACAGTTCTAGACAGGCATGGGTGATTGGTGTAGGCACAGGCATCCAGCTGCAACAGGGGGTCACAGGCTGAGCAGGGCAGGGGGCCAACAGCCACCCGCTAGTGTCCAGGAGTAAAACATGGCTCTGTTCCCTAGAGCAAATTGATGGGTGGGTTTTGCAGCCAGACTATGAACATCCAATGCTGTTGGCTGTGAGAACTGGGGTGACATCTTATTCTTGGGCCCCTGTAGCAGGTGGCTAGGTGGCATGGGTGGAGCCACCAGTCCTCAGACCCCTGATGTGGGTGGGTGAAGAACTTGCTTAATGGGCAGAGCAGTGTCAAATGTCTTAAACCTGCCAGTTCACAGCTGAAACAATTGAAGTTAGACTTCAGGTATATACCCTGCTGTACTGTCGTAATTAGAGCTTACGCTGTTGAAATGGGCCCACATAAGTCTATGCAGGGGGAAAGACATTCAATGTCTGTGGATCCCTTATGCCTGTGCCTAGGTAAAGGAGCTGTGCTTACCCTGATTTCCTGGCTTAGGAGAGCCAGCAGATTATTTTTTCCCCTGTTTGTTAATTTCTTCCCTCTCCAAGGCCAGGAGAATGGCTCAGGGTACATGACTGGTCCTACTTCTGGCCCAGGGGACTCGGCAATTGTTGAAAGCGGTCGGGGATCCAGTGCAGAGCAGGGAGCAGGGAGGTAAATGGGAGAGAGGTTTTTCCCTAAGGGGCATGTTTTTGATCCATGTGGTAGGCCGGATGCAAGTACTTATCTTTCACTGATCAAGGGCTGCTTCTCACTGGTTCTGGATGGCCGAGTAGACTTTCTGCCCCTGGGTTTCTCCTGGTGCAGAAAACACCTCTCAAGTGCTGCTGCTTTCCTGCCTAACTGCTCAGCCCCAAGCTGATCTGTGCTGAAGGGCTCAGGCTCTCACCAGGTCAGGTCTGGCATCTCCTTGCTGCTTCCAAACCTTCTCACCCTCCCTCTGCCACTCAGTCCGGGTCCTCAGCTCTGCCTTTGATGTTCAGGGCTCCTAGATTGTCAAGTATTATCGATTCACTTGTTTTTTCAGGTCTTTGTTGTAAGAGGGAACACCAGAAGTGTCTGACTACTTCACCTTCTTGGCCCTGCCTCATGACATCCTCTTTTGATGCTTCCTGCGTCGTTTAGTATTTTCCCGGTAGAATCCTTCACTATTGCAATTGGAGGTTTGAATTTTTCTTTAGTTCTTTCAGCTTGAGAAATGCTAAGCGTCTTCTTCCTTTTTGGTTTTTCTAACTCCAGGTCTTTGCACATGTCTTTATAATACTTTACTTTGTCTTCTTGAGCCACCCTTTGAAATCTTCTGTTCATCTCTTTTACTTCGTCATTTTCTTTCCTCCCTGTCTTTTTAATTACCTCTTGATTTCTTCAAGAATGATGTCATTGATGTCATTCCACAACTCGTCTGGCCTTTGGTCATTAGTGTACAACATGTCAAATCTATTCCTGAGATGGTCTCAAAGTTCAAGTGGGATATACTCAAGGTTGTACTTTGGCTCTCCTGTACTTGTTCTAATTTTCTTCAGTTTCAACTTGAACTTGCACATGGGCAATTGATGGTCTGTTCCGCAGTCAGCCCATGGTCTTGTTCTGACTGATGATTCTGAGCTTTTCCATCATCCCTTTCCACAGATGTGGTCAATTCGATTCCCGTGTATTCTATCTGGCGAGGTCCACGTGTATAGTCACCGTTTACATTGTTGAAAAAAGATATTGTAATTAAGAAGTTGTTGGTCTTGCAAAATTCTATCATGTGATCTCCAGCATCATTTCTATCACCAAGGCCTATAGAATTATTTATAGATTGATAAATAAAAGGAAATTTCTTTGAAAACATTAATGGTATTATCTTTATACTGAAAGACTTTATTTTTCACACTTAAATACGGTTCTTATCTACTGTTCTCTATCGGTCTTTGGATTGCAGACATTTGTGTTCTTTTCTGAAAATAATAGAACTATATTTTCTGTCTCTTTCAGCCATAAGTAGTGACAGTGAATGGAGAGAAATTAACCTATTGAAATAAAACCAAACCCATTGCAGTCAAGTTGATTCCAACTCACAATGACCCTATAGTATAGAGTAGAACTGCCCCATAGAGTTTCTAAGGAGCACCTGGTGGATTTGAACTGCTTAACTTTTGGTTAGCAGCTGTAGCACTTAACCACTGTGCCTCCAGGGTTTCCTAACCTATGAAGCACTAAGAAATATGACAGTGATATGTGACACTGAATACGACAGTGGCATTGTAAAAACCTTTTTTTTTGCCCATTAAGCTTTAGGCAAAATCCTGAAAAATAAAAAGAAAATTGTTTTCTTCCTTCCACTCCCTGTATCTTATAGTTGCATTTTCCTCTTTTGTTTGGGTAATTTTTGCCTTCTTTTCTCCTTTATTTTACTTATATAAAGACTCACTTGTTGACAGCCAATTCTTTGAGCTATTCTTCTGAAAATATTTCCTACAAAATTTACCAGTCAGATATGATTCTTCTCCAGAAAAAAATTTAGTAATTGATAGTAACTTAACTCTGCAGTTTTTTTTTTTTCTTTTTGTATAACTTTATTTTTAGCAGTAGAACTTCTTTTTAAAATGAAACAAAGATGAAACCCCAATTCAGGAATCATTTCAAAGTATGTAAAGCCTAGAACAGCCTGGAACACTGGCCTTTCCCCTGACCTTCATCATGACCCCAGAGGCTATGCTGAGAGACGTAAGGTTCCAGAGAAGTGAGTTTAAAAATTATTTCCGTAACCCCTTCTCCCAAAATGACTATTGAAAATCTCAGTTACTATATTTTGGTTGGAAATCCTGGTGGCATAGTGGTTAAGAGCTACAGCTGCTAACCAAAAGGTCAGCAGTTCGAATCCACCAGCTGCTCCTTGGAAACGCTATGGAGTTCTGGTCGCTTTGAGTTGAACTCTACTCAGTGGCAACAGATCTGGGTTGGTTTTTTTTTTTTTTTTTTGTATTTCAGTTTGTTGCATAGATTTTTCTGCGCTGTAATCTAAAGATTTATTGTGATATAATTCATTCATGATTATCACTGTGATTTCAAGTAATATTATGATGATTATGCTCATTTCCTTTCAATTCAGATTTTTTAAATGGCCAAATATGAATTCAATAAATTTTGACTTGTTAATACAGTTCTCTTAAAAAAATCATTATGAATCATGCAATGTTTTTTAATAATTGCCATATTGAATCACACATATAATGTCAAGTGTTCTATTTCTATTGAATCTATACTAAAATTATCAAATCTGCTAAAGGAATGTATATCATTTATATTATATTTTTAACTTCAATAACTTGTTATATGATAAAAATGAAACTTATTTTTAAGTATTTTTTGAACTCAGGTTTGTGTTTCTTCCCTATAACATATACAATCTAAGATTATCATTAGATTCTATGTGAGCCTATAATATTTTAAGGTAGAAGTCATTTATAGGTATTGGGTGACTTGTATCCGTAAGAGAATTAATTTCATTTTCTGTTAAACCCAATAGCTGTTACTGGAGCATTTGGAGTGCCTTGTGTCACGACATGAAAGGTCACTAAGAATGACGGTGGTGAAACGACAAGCTCAGTCCCCCTCAGGAGTATCCAGTGAAGTTGAGGTTCTCAAAGCACTGAAATCTTTGTTTGAGCACCACAAGGCCTTGGATGAAAAGGTACAGTATGGACAAAAGATTTCAATCTCAACTTTGCTTTTGTCATCAGCATCAGGTACAATGTCTTCATTCATTGACTCACTTGTCTACTGAAGTAAGTCAGCTCAGAGAAACACACTTGAGTTCTATGAAAAATTATTCTTTTAAAAAATGCAACTGGATTACTATGTGTATATTGGTAATATTAATAACCATTTTTTTAAATGCAGGGAATCTGTGGCTCATCAGATTTTGACTTCTATTATGACTCCTTATGAGTCTATTCTAGATAGCCTGTTGAAATTCAATATTAAATTGGTCTCTCTCTCTCTCCTTTTTTTCTCTCTCTCTTTCTGAAATGCATATCTATAGATGTCAAAATAGGAAATCACAATGGAAAATTACACATACTCTGAAGTGCAAATTATTTGCACCTTAAGAGGTTTATACTAGAAGTATTCAATATTACTTTAGGACTCTAATATCTTACATAGACATTTTTAAGAGTCTCTGCATTAATAGCGTAAGGTATTAATAGAAAAACCTACTTTTAGGTCTTTTAAAAGTAATTGTAAGCTTCTCTTAGCTATTGCTCAAATAAGTTCTCTTACTATATATAAGTCACTATGATGAAAGTATCCTTTGAAGATTAGTAAGTGTTTTGACATGATTTCAATTTTGTGAGTTTTCAAAGAATGAATTTTAAAAAAATTAAGAAAGCTTTAGTACTTTGTAGAGTGGGATTTAGGACTCTTCTGTAAAGAGCTACTTCTGTAAAGTAACTGACAATTTCTGAGATTAAATTCCAAGCTAAGGATTATTTTCCCAGTTATATCTACTTTTTAAGCATGCAGACACTTTTGCATATGTATATATAAAGAAGTTATCCCCCAAAAAAGAGAAAAATTCAGAAAAAATATATTTTGCAGGGATCTCTATTAAATATTAATTTCTGTTTTATTCAAAATTGTTCATGAACTAGTTACTTCTCATGACTAAAAGGAAAAAATAAGATACAATTTTCTTCTTAATAATATATGACAATTATAACTATTCTTATGCACACATTCCACATAATCCCCTGCTCTAAGAAGAACATATGAAATATTGACATGTATTTATCAGATGTACATATATATATATCAGATGTATATATAATTATATATGTATATGCATTTTATATATAATTATATACATACATATGAAATACTGGTATATAGGGTTGCTATGAGTCGGAATTGTCTCAACAGCAACAGGTTTGATTTGCTTTTTATATCATATGTACATATATTTATATACATATATAATTATATGTAATATGTATATATGATTATATATATGAAATACTGATATATAAGATGTATATATATAATTATGTATAATATGTGTATGTATATATAATATGTATATTATATACATACATATTTATCAGTATTTCCAATGTTCTTGGAACAGAGGATTATGTGGAATGTGTTCATAAGGATAATTATAATTCTGTCTTATACATTATTAAGAAGAAAGTTGTATGTTATTTTATCCTTTTAGCCATAAGAGGCAACTAGTTCATGAACAATTTTGAATAAAACAGAAATTAATATTTGATAGAGATCCTTGCTAAATATGATATTAAATATCACATAATCATTTAATGTCTAATTTCATGTTATAGTCCCGTCTTATCACACCATAACATGATTAAGAATTTGCCAAAACTTTATAGACTATCTACTATGTGTCAGACTCCTTGGCAGGTAATGGACACACAAAAATAAAGGCATTTTCCTTAACACTGAAGAGTTTGTAGTTAGCGCTGGAGATTCACATGTCAATAACAAACAGTTTAAAAACATGTGTGTGTGATGTGATATGGATTCACAGACAAGGTTGTGATTAACTCTGCCTGAGTGAAGAGGGAGTCTGAAATGTGTTGACAGACATTTAAGCAAGGTATTAAAGAATGAGGAAATTTTGTAACACAGAAAGATACTTGAAGCAACAAGACCAACACGTAAAATGATACAGAGGTATAAGGTGAACATGGCCTATTCAGAGAAAATTTAACAGTTTTGAATGACTTGAGTGAAGGCATGTAATAATGTATTGCTTTGGATGGGTTAAGTAAGGGATGCTTTCATTAGAGAAGGATAATTTACCAGAATAGAAAGGAATAGACAGTACTGAAGACAAATAACCTGGTTAAGTGTGAATACATTTAAGAAAAAAATGGTTGTTGTATCACTTAGCATCTAGAAACAATTTACTGTATAAAGAAATCCATTAAGCTTAGAATAACTAAATGAAGTGTTCTATAACATGGCCCCTAAAAGCTATAATAGTATTTATTAACTCACCAGAATTACCCTGGACACTGATGAGTTTAGGAGCAACTGAACTGATTATCAATTTAGTGATGCTGAACATCCTAAAGCAAAAATGTGATGAGCACTTAGCTCTGGAATTGGACCTGGACAGGTGACATAACTTTTCCAAGCATCTGTTTCTTCTCCTTTGAATGGGGATGATAACAATAACTACCTTATAGAGTTTTTGTGAGGATTAAATGTGCTTTTAGCCAGTGCTTGGCATATGAAAAGTGCTCTGTGAATATTAGTGAATGTTATTATTTTTAACAGGAACAAATTTCAGCATTTAATAAAACTGTCCAGCTAAATTAAGATGTTGGTATCCCTTCTGATTCACTTGCTTATTTTAAATAGTATTTCATTTAGTTATTGAGGGCCTACTATGTGCTTAAGCACCTTCATAGACAATTTCCCTGCCTAAGAGAAACTCATAGCTTTGTAAGGATGGGATAGGGTGATAAGACAGACATATAAACAAAAATTACTATATACGAATTTAAGTTCTATGGATATTATTTTTGGAATACATAGAAGATCAGAAGAAGATATAATTAATCATGACTTGGGGACAAGAAATTACCAACTTTACCATGGAGGGTCTAGAATACATGAAGAGGTAAATAACCTATAAAAGATTGAGCATAGTTGTGGAAAAATGCAATAATTGGCAGTCTTCCTTATAGATATCCTTATTTACATGTAGGGAGACCACTGCAGTGTAACATGTTTTACAGTGAGCTAAGACCAACAGTCATTTTGACATCACTCTTCGATATGTTTACAAATTATGTGGGCTTAGGAAATGAGAACTATCACTGTGTTTTGCCGTCTCTCAGATAATATTGACAATTTTTTAAAAGCAGACATATTGGACAGATAAGGGAAGTGCAACCCCAACACATAATAAATACAGATGTACTCCATAATGTTTCCATGGTCTAGTATCACAGTGTAAAAAGTAGATTTGAACTTCTGGTCTAAGGAGAATTCTTCACAGATATTTTGTTATAAGATTAATAATTCCAAATGTAAATTTTATTTAACTACAACAATTTAAAAAAAAAAATTAAAAATCCCCAAAATGAAACCCTGGCATACCTCAGTTCCAATTTGGATTATATGCTTCTTCCACCAAAGTTTCTCTTCAACGCACTTGTCAGTTTGGGGGATTTATTTTACTTTTTTTTTTAGAGATAAAAATGTCTGTGGCCTTGAAACATCTTTTGAATAAAGAAAAATTCTTCTCGGTAGTATTTTTCATATCATTATGAAGAAAATAGGTGGGACAGCTGAAATTAGAAATTAGGAAAATCTAGATGTATATAAATAATACACTTGGGGATTACACTATAGCTCTATATATAAGGAATAAATACATTTTAGTTTAAATACTAGATAGACAACAAGGAGTTAATTGAAAATGGTTCAACTGTATACAAATTAGAAAAAATTAAGTATAGAGCCATGGTTATCAACTGTGCACTTATCTGTGAAAAAATAGCTACTGTTTTTTCATGGCATATGAAGCATGTCTAGATAGCTTTACAAGAACACTAAACTAAATAATAAAAATAATTGGGACTTTTTTCTTCCTTACTAAGGTCATCAGAGATCAGGGCAAGATGAAGCTTACTGGTTGCGTTCAGCTGAGTCTTACCCAAGAATTAAATACACAAAGAATAATTCATCTATATAAATGTGAATAAGCATTCATATAATAATATGTTTTTATTTCAGTTATCAATTTTATATTTATAACATTGATAAAACATAGAATTACTTCATGGGTAATATAATCTCAGTTTGTAAAAGGTCATTCTGAATTTACTCAGAGGTGATTTAATTTTCATCTTGCTTGATAATGTAGATAATTTTTGCATTCTGAAGGCTTAATATAAGGAGTCTAATAAATGCTTAACTAATGGTAAGTAGAAAAGAGTTTAGAACTTTTTGTAAGAGTTTCAGTTTAGCAAAAGAAAGGAAGATATTTCTAACTTACAAAATAGCCTAGTTTCAGTCATTCCTTATATGACTTGAATGACTCTAGAGAAACATTTTAATATAAGAGTAAAGCTTTAAAATATGGTACTTTAACCTCTTCACAGCTGTTTAAGAATGAGCTGATCAATGTTGGGTATAGAGAGACCATAACTTATGTTTAGAACACTTCATATTGCTATTTTTCTCAACCAGGATTCCTAGAACTTTTTCAGAACACCCACATTTTACAGTTGACATTTGACAAAGTGGTCATAAAACTTTGCAGTCATTCCTGTTAAATATCAAGCATGCCCATTAAGAGATTTGTTGTATGTGTCATTCCACTATCAGCTATCTTACTCATTTATATGGCATTGGAATATTTGCTTCTTTTGCAGATATCAAAGCCATTCATTAAAAAGTATACCCCAAGTAAGTCAAATCACCAGAGATTTCCTTCCAGGTAGCTCTCATTCAGTTATAATCAGCATAATTCTATATACTTTTATAAACCATTAGATAAATTTCTAACAGCTCAACTATAGTATAGTCCATTGGCGCATCTAAAGATCATGAAATAGTCTAATTGTCTTTGATGTCAGATATCCATCTGTGTATGTGTTATTAATTTTCAGAGAATTTGAGCATAACTAAATATAATTAATATTAAAATTCTACTAGATTATATTTCTTTCCTATTCAAGATGTATTTCAGGAGATAAGTGTACCTAGTCACCTAAATATACATCAGTTATCATTATACTGTCCTGGAAAATGATTAAAATTTATTAAAAAATTCTAATTAGATTTCAGACTAATAGAATATTGCCTTTTTGTTTGTTTGGTAACTGGAAAAGAATGTTATAAATCTAACATTAAAATTTTTATGAATCTGAGTTTACATATATTTCATATATTTAACCTATATTCCCAGTTTAGTCTTATTAGAAAAAGAAAATGCCATTCATTAATATACTACGAATGAATTAACAAATTAAAATTTATAAAAATATAATCATGTATTAAAGTACATAATCTCTATAAAAATGCTATAATATTCCCATGGAAAATATATTTTAATTCATAAATTACCAAAAATCAACATGAGTTGCATCTTCAGTTAAAACTTTAAAGCTTGATGATTTTTTAAAGAAAGTTTAATAACTCTAGTCATTCATTTTAATTTATTTCCCTGAATTTTTTTTACTTCCAATAAAATTAATAATGAGCATACATGTAGATATGACAAAAACAATTTGAATTACAACACAAACTATTTTTAAACATTTTGAGAAAGCAAAAAACAAACTCTGAGTTATACTTATATATGAAACATTTGTAAATCATTATTTTTACACTAAAATGCGCAAAGTTTTGGTTTTAAAAAATGTAATGATTCAACTTTCGGTGTCTGGAAGCTAGTTAGGAGTTCCGGAAAAACTGTATACATTCCAATCCTTAATAATAATCTAATCCCTCTAATTAATACAAAACATAAGACCATTAGAAAACAGTTTTCAGAATCCTTTGCTTTTAGGCAAACTCTTTTTTAAGTTAGGTGCTAAATGCCAAATAAAAATTTGCATATTGTATTACAGAAATATAAAGGAAGTTTTTTACCTATTTCTCAGGCTTAATCAGTGACTATTTTTCAGATGAATTCATAATATAGTTTTGAACTTTGCCTCCACTTACTGTGAATCAGAATTCAGAACAAGACAAGTTAATCTCCAATCCTACTGGACATTCCATCTCTGAACCACCCAAAGAACTTGCTTACAAGGAAATCCCTTGATACAGTGATACTATGAGGTGACAACATATTCATAGTATTCCTGCCAGGTTGATTATTCTGAGCTCCTAGGGCTATACTTTCATACTTTTCCAAATGTGACTGTCTCTGATGATATTAATGATGGATTCAATACAGTTTAACATGTATGGGATGTACATCACTGCACATATTTTGGTTTTTCTTCTAGGTAAGGGAGCGACTGAGGGTTTCTTTAGAAAGAGTCTCTGCACTGGAAGAAGAACTAGCTGCTGCTAATCAGGAGGTAACATACCACACTTTCTCCTCTTTTGAGGTGTAATATTGCTAACATATGTCCCCTGTGTTTCACATCACTTTTATTAAAACTGTCACGAGACGTAAATTACATTTGTTATGATCCTTGAACAAGGCCTGTTGAAACTAGTCATCAGAGTCATGGTTTCTGATTTCCGGTTATTCAAATCTGTCACTTGGAAAAGACCAAAGGAAAATTATCAAGAGCTAGTGACATGTGAGCTAGTAAGATTGGAATTTAGGAAGATGACAGCCAGAACACCAGTTCTTTCCAAAAATAAAATGCAGTGCCAAAATTGGAAAACATGTCAAATATCTGTTAAATTTAGGAAATGTTACAAACGAAGTGAACTCCTTAGAGAGATGTGTGTGTACGTGTGTATATTTCCCTTCAAGTCGTATATATTCTTATCTGCTTAAAACACTGTGTCTATGTTTAGTGATGTCATTGAATCCATTTCTTTGATATCATTCATGGCTCTAGGAAAGAATTTTAATGTTTTGACAATCACATCTTTAAAATTTAAAGGTTTGTTTTCTCTTTAGGAGATATTCCATCTTTTGGCTCATAATATGCACAAATGAACTTGGATGATTAGGTCACATTAATTTTTTTTAATGAAATAGATTAATTCTGGGTAGGCAACTAAAATAGCCCTATCTCTCTTTCTGACACTTCCAGGGCCTTTTTTTTTTTCCAATGATGTAAATGTTAGTATTACTAGTGGTGAACAGACTAAAATAATAAAATAATTCAGAAAACTCTTCCTAGTTTTAAATAATAAGAGAAACAAGAAGCTAATGTTATTAATGATAAGCCTTATAAAGGGATTCATGACAAAATAACATTTACATACACAATACACATACATAAAATACTCATTTTCAGACCATTCTAAAAATCTTATCCAACAAATGCTCCACTATTCTTTAAGTAAACTAGGCCAATTAAGGAGTTTGTATATGCTTTTGTTTGTTCTCAGCTTTAGCAATTTAAATTCTAGAAATAATGGGCTTTTAACTATAGGAGTAATCAGTTCTGTGTGAATTAAAAGCTAGCAGCATTAAAAGCATAAACTGTGGCATAACAGTTTAAAAAAATATTTGGTGAATCTTATGAGGGGATTCAGTTAGCAAGCTGGACAGTTTGTTTGCATTAAAAAAAAAAAAATGGACATAAGACATTGATACCTCTCAGAATCACAGAAGAAGAACACCCTCTGGGATAAGGGGTAATAACAAGGAAAATGTAATCATTTTATGAAAGCAAGTAGGTAAATTATCTAAATAGTAGGGTATACTCATCACTGGAGTGTTTAGGAATGAAATATTAAATGTTCATTCACTTTGTTACTCATAATTGATCATTTTGATTTTTATGGAAGTTTAAATATACATTTATACGGTGTGCATGCCTCAAAATATTTTATGGATGGAGTAAATGAAAGATTTGGTGAATACTTATATAAAAAATCTTATTTAATATGTCAGTGATAGTTTCCATTTGCTACAAACAGAGGTGTAGTGAGACCACTTGGCTAGAGTATTTATGCCTAAATATAAATGTCCCATAAGTTTAAGTGAGGCTTCAGCAAATCGATTTAAGAATGGCAACTGGATAGTTCAATTAACTATACATAAAATGGGAGGACAACACTTGAAAACAAGTGGGGAGCAAAGATTTTTTATTGTTTTCTTTAATATAGTGTTAGACCTCCAATATTATTGGAGTCTCTTGTAGGCAGTATGGGGCATTATATTGCTTGTATATAGGTAAAATAAATTTAAAATCATTAACATCCCTCTACAACTACTGCAGGAGCTCTGGTGGCGCAACAGTTAAGCACCCAGCTGCTAACGGAAAGGTTGGAAGTTTGAACTCACCCAGCATCTCTGCAGGAGAAAGACCTGGAGATCTGCTCCCCTAAAGATTACAACCTAGAAACCCTATGGGGCAGTTGTAGTCTGTCACACAGGGTCACTATAAGTCAAAAAAAAGCCTCCACAGCACCTAACGACACCAACAACACAACTACTGCAGCCTTTTCAAAGGCTTTTTGTTTTAAGTCATTTGTATAAGTAAGCGGAAAGCAATCGTTTTGCTTATTATTAACTTCAATATATTTTCCTTATGTTGTTGGTTGTAATTATTTTCCATGTGGCTTAACAAGAATTCTTGTTTAGGAAATCAGACTCGGGGAGAAGAAAAATAATGCCTTGGTTTTCTAATAATAAATTGTTTACAAGTAAATTATTAGTGACATGTTTTTAAGAGAGTAAATAGGAAAAATTTACTTCACTATAAATGAATCTTTCAAAAGAATAACCTGAAATATGAGCTCTTGACTTTCTATAGTAATAGCAATTAGTACAAGAAGTCTCTTTAAATAGAGCACCATGTATTGATGATAACAAGATATGTTTAGAAATATGACAAAAGAAACTTAGAAAAATGAACACTAGTGACAGCTTTAGAAAGGGAAACTAGGTAAAGTTTGGATATTTAGACACAGGAAAAGTTGGTAAAGTTGGATATAGGAAGTAATAGGAGAAAATATTTTATGAAATAATATATTTTTATGAAAAATAACTGTTTATAAGCACCTTTTTAGAAGATAAACAAAACTAAATAACATGAATAAAACTATTTAATAATAAAACAAAAATCCAGCATTTGGCTAAATGAGCAAGGGGTTAGAGAAAACTGATGCTTCAGCTTTGAATGAAAATTAAAATGCATTTACAAGTGTCCCTTATGGTTTCAAACTATTTGTTTCCAGAATTTATGTGGCAAGCTTGGAGAGTAAGGAGGCTACATTATTGGAATCTAGTTCTTGAATTTCTAGTAGTGATAGTGAGAGTTCATGTTGCAAGGAATTTATCCAAACATTTTTCTAAATTATTTTAGTTCCCAAATTAAGAAAGGTGAAGTCAGAGAGCATATAAATTAAAATCACCATAGTTCAGCTCTTCATAAAATCTCACTTGGGATATTACAATAGATTTTTATCTGTTCTTGTCTTCTGTCCCTTTCTGCTGTATAATTCTGCTAGGTTAAACCTGCTAAGCAAAGCCTCATTTTTTTTTTCCCATAATATATTCTAATACACTATCTGTATGTAGTATAATATAGCATATATATATATAATATACTCCAATACATTATACATATATATTTATATATAAAGATATAAATAACAGGATAGTATAACATACTGTATTAAAACCAAAACCAAACCTATTGCCATCGAATTGATTCCAACTCATAGTGACCCTATATAGGACAGAGTAGAACTGCCCCATAGAGTTTCCAAGGAGCAGCTGGTGGATTCAGACTGCTGACTTTTTCATTAGCAGCCAAGCTCTTGACCACTGTGCCACCAGGGCTCCCAATATACTGTACTAGTACATATTAATAATATCATGATATATATTACATGGGCCTATGACAGACTATCAAGAACTTCTGCAATGATCCTAATCTACAAATCCAGCTTTAATTCCTGCTACCTTTACTGCCCTGAGTCATTCTAAGTCCTTCTTAAATTTTTTTTTTTGTTTTTAAAGCAGTCCATGCTTTTCCTGCCTGTAACACTTACTTACGCTAATATCTTCTCTCCTGGAATGCCCCCACAACTACAGCTCACCCATTGATATCACATTTCCCCATTTAAGTTCAAGCTCAAATTTCATCTCTTTAATGAAATATTTTATGATTCCGTGCCAACAGTCCTCGTGCCTTAGTTTAAATTGCTAAAGCTCATTGCATCAGCATTTATTATAACAGTCATCTTAGGTCAACAAGTGTTAGGATTAATTATATAGTTATCTAAGCCCAGGTTGCTATCTCTCTGAGAGAACAGACCTGCGTCTTGCTTATTTGTGTTCATTTCGCAGTGATATGAACCACTTGATCAGGATATATTCATCAAATTGCACTGTACAGAGCTCCTTCTGGCCAATATTTTTGTATTGTTCTGTGGCTATTCCCTTAATGGATCGTGTGAACAACCTTAGACATGCTCAGCCAAAAGAACGATGTTGATCGTATGTTTTGAATGGACAAGGGGTACGTTCCTTCAATATATAACTATTAAGCAGCTACTATATACAGAAATTTGTGAGTCTCTAACGGGAAGGAATGGGAAAATGAGACATTATACAAATGTTCATGCAACTTGCCCTCTAGGAAAGAAGATAAACATAAAAATATCACTAAGGTAATTTAGTGCAAAAATAAGTGCAAAATAGATGAACAAGCATAGTGCAAAAGAGTACAAAGGAGAAGGATATTTTTTCTTGGCCAAATTATCAAGGAAGTTTCACCATAAAGAAAACAGCATTATAGCATACCCGTAAAGGAAGATTATGATTTTACTTCAGAAGTTTGGGAGAACATTTCAGACTGCACAAACAGTATGATTAAGGAAATCTGAGACTGCCAGTTTTGGGAAAAATGAGTGATGTTGTGTGGTTATAGGTTAGGGTGTGTAGAAAGATATAGAAGAGAAAGGTGGGGAGACTGATAGAACTCAAATTGTGGAGGGCCCTAATGTCATGCTAAAAATTTGGATTTTATACTTTATGAAGTGACAAACTGCTGAAAGTTGTTTTTTTTTTTTTAATTTTTTTGGTTTTTTGTGTTTTGGTAAAATGTGAGGGAGCGGGATATGGAGCAGGAGAGTTGACATATCTTATATAGATGGCTGACATAATGATCTGATATGTGATTTTGAACATTGCACTTCAACTCAGCAAACATTTATTGGGCATTTTCTGTTTGCCAGGCTTTGTGTTAAGTACTGGGTATAAAGATGTTAATAAAACTCAGGTATTGATAAAGCATTAGTTCAAGACAAGCAGGGGAGATAAAGCAAACAAACCTGTTGCCACTGAGTAGATTTCAATTCATGGCAACCTCACGTATAGCTGAGTAGAACTGCACTTCACAGGGTTTTCAATGGCTGTAATCTTATGGAATTAGATCTCCAAGTCCGTTTTCCGTAGCGCCACTGGGTGGATTTGAACTGCCAACCTTTCAGTTAGAGCCCAGCATAAATTATTTGCACCATCCAGTTACTCTAGTAAGGGAGATAGACATGTAAAAAGCACTTACAATACAATGTGACTAATGATAAAATGAAAGTAGGCACAATCTTTAGTATTATTACAAAGACAGTAATTAATCATAAGGGTATGAATGAGGAAGAGCAGAAGACGTTACAAAAATCTTCTTAGAGGAAAAAAAAATTGCTTAGAATTTGAGGGAGAATTATAAAGAATTTACCAAATGGACTTGGTGGAAGAGAAGGGAAGCAACAGGGGTAGGGATGAAGACAAGGCTGCATAGATAGGCAGAACACAAGTTAAGGATGGCCAGAACCTGGTCTTTGTCCTGTATACAACGATGGGCCAACAAAGGGTTTTTATGGAGGGAAGCGATATCAGTTTTTAAATTTTTCAGATCAGTGGTGCCTCTAAAAGTTAAAGGTAAAAAATGTATATGATACTCAAGTTACCATGTTCAAGTTTTAGATTTTTTTTAAAAAATCATTATAATTTCTTGAAAAAGAAAACGAAGACTGGTATCAGAAAATACAAAAAAGTTGTGTGGAGCACAAGTATTACCCAGTCTGGCATGTCTTATGCTCTTTTATTAATGGCAAATATAAATATGAATGAAGGAGTCAAACAAAATATTATAAGTACATATATACAAAATGAAAATTTTCTCTAATTTTACCTCTTTGAATAGCACCAGATAGGCGGATAGTATTGTTAACATTGAACACGTTTTCCAGGCCATTGTGCTAACAGAGTCTAGATTATTTACACATGGAAAATACAATAAAGTCTTTATTTCTTGCAGAGTATTTTTGTCACAGCTTAAAATATGAAAACCACTAGGAAAAAAAAAACGTATAATAAAGGGAAGTACAAAGAGTAATAAATAGATTAAATCCTAACAATGTGTTCTCCTTTAACAGAAGCCCATATAATTTTTTAATTATTTAATTAAACCAGATAAAATGGATTATTCAGGCGCTACTGTAAAAAATCAATTGACAGACTAATTTGCAGTGAGTTTACAAGGTGTGCTTATTTTAAAAGCTTTTCCACATGATTGCATTATACATAAAAAGAACTGGGACATTTAGTTGTAGGCTGATTTATGCTTTTTATATTGCTTTTGCTCTGTGTATATTTAGCTCAGATACTGAATTTACCAACTTTCAATTGGAAGTTTTCTAAGGAAATCAACATTTCCTTTTACCATCTCTATAGGCAGTGTTGTCCTTGAAGTCTATTTTCCTACAAAAAGATTAAATAACAACTTGCATGGACAAGTCGAGTGCTATGCACATTCTGAAGAGTATTGGACCAGGGTGGTAAGAGGAGCTAGAGGCTGTACACCCATATTTGGGAGGTTGATGGGCCCATAGATCATAGTTATTGCTTTACGTACGTTATGCCATTTACTTCTCACAATAATCCTTCGAGCTGGTTTAAGAATCACTACTCTAGTGAATCCATAGGAATGGAAGGGCAAGTGAAATAGGTGAGCAGATTCAGGAAAAGTGGATCCTACCCTAAAAATCAAAGAAGAGGCTAGAAAGGAGCTGTGAGAGATGTGAAACTCAAGCCAGTCAAGAAGTCACGAAACAGAGAGAGAGAGAATTTCAAGTGTAGAAGTTGGATGTGGTCAACAATGACAAATGTTCAGGAAGCCATGCTGGATTATGTCTAATATGAGTAATTAGATTTATAATTAGAAAATCACTGGAGATGTTTACAAAGACAGTTTCATTAAACTATAATGGAAGGAGAATAACTGTAATGAAAATGACTAAAGAGTCAAATTAGAAGTTTAAAAATAGCAGATGATAAATAATAATCTTTTGAGAAGTTTAGCAATGAAGGAGAGGAGAAGGTAAAAAGTAGATGAGTAGGCAGTACTGAGAGAGCATATTTTTAGAATGGGAGAGGCTTAGAAATGTTCATAGCCAATGAAGAGAAACATGGAAGAAACAAAGGAGAAGGAATCAGTTAAGGACAACAGAGTGGAGACTAAGCAGAGTCCAAGATCAATCACAAGTAGGACTCCTTCCTCTGAGAAACAAAGAAAGGAGTACAGAAAGTGTAATGATGAATGAAGATTTTGATTTGGAGAAGAAGGAACACATGGGACTTTTATCAGAGGGATTCTCCTCAAAAAAGCAAGAAACGGGGTTGTCTGCTAAGGGAGGCAAGGACAGAGTTACTTTTATGAACATTAAAAATAGAAAAGGCAAGGAGCCACCAAGACTAAGACTAAGAATTTCAGTGTGGCACGATAGACAAGGATGAGGTTCTCTTTAAGTAATCCCAGCAGATTCATTAAAAACCGGTTTCCACAACATTTACCAGCTGAAATAACATGGATTCTACTATGATATTTCCTTATCCAAATCTACAAAGCTATTTGATTCAACATACTTAGAAAGAAACAGATAACAAATAGGAAATTAAAGTTGTCTCTTATGACTTTGGCCACATGGAATTAACCCAGACTTAAGATGTTTCCCTAAAAACTTGACAGGGATAAAAATTAGGAAGCATCTGAAATCCATACAATGCAGCTATATTTAGTGCAAAAGAAATTTCAATAGTGGAAGATGCTCCAGAAAAACATGGGAGAAGTGGGTGGGAGAGTGGTCGAGCAGTAATTATTAAAGCAATTAGCCTTGGGGTAAGTGATAACAATACTCATCTGAGCATTTGTTTGCAGAACTAATGAGATGACTAACTCATTTTTTATCTTCGAATTAAAACTGCCATATCTGTGAGTTGAAAGCCTCAGATAAAGAAAAGAGACCACTGCAAAAGTTCTTGAGTTAAATTATTTCAGAATCCTAAAATTGATCATTTTTCTTGGCAGACCCTTTGCCAACTATTCACCTTTTTGAATCTTTTCGTCCAATCATTTTCCCACTTATATGAGATGATTAAAAAAAAAAAAAAAAAAACCACTGCTGTCAAGTTGATTCTGACTCATAACAACTCCACAGGGTTTCCAAGACTGTAAAGCTCTAAGGAAGCAAATGACCGACCATATCTTGGGCCCGCGGAGCCGCTGGTGGTTAGCAGTCGATAGCTTTAACCACTGCACCAGCAGGACTCCTTTGTGAGATGATAGCAGATTTATTTTTTCATGCTTGCAACTGCCTTTATAAAGATGATTAATATGGCAATGAATAACCTTGCAATAATTTCCCAGTTTCTTCCATGTTCACGTATACTGTATATCCTATTTCAACTGGATAGCTTATTTTCATTATTAGTAAATGTATTAGTGAATTCTGTGACCATATTTCAACTAACATTCTAACAGCAAGTCAGATATAAGGTTCTTATTTTATTTGCATTTGACATAAATCACCATGATTAAACATACCAGAAAATAGTACTTGTTTAATGACAAAAGCTAAAGATATCCTTAGCGCTTTGAACTTACATCCCTTGCAGACATTATTAAACTCTTGTTATATTAGCTTTTTAGCTTGCCTGCAAAGTGTTATGAGTTTCCAATACAGTCATTTATTAGGAACCTATTATTCCAGTTGTAACATTTTTGGTTAGAAAATCGTATAGTTCTTAATTGATCTTATTTCGTGAAAGAGATGCATGATGGTTGAATGGTGTCTTTTTTGTTGTTGTTATTTGCTTTACATTGGTAAACCTAAAGTTTCAGCATTGTCAAACCTGTAGTTACTCACGAAAATCTATTATTTTTTTTATTATACCTCAAGATTGTACTTCACGGTGATACTGTATTGTAAAGAGAAGTGTAGAAGCTGTAGATTACCCAAGTTATTATCATCAATAGAAAATGTCTCCTTTGCTGTTGATAATTGTACTATTTCAGTACAAAGAATCTCTCCCAAACAAAAGGAAATCAAAGTGTCTTAAGACAACATGATAAAACCCAACAAAGAAAGAGAGCTAAAGAAATCGCTGTTTGCTACTTCCACTGTTTTTACTATTTCTAATACTGTGTGAAGCAGTGGTTTTAAATATAGGTTAAAATAGCCTCCTGTTGTGTATGAGATATTTAAAGTCTGTTTGCAAATCTTTTCAGACTCTCTTTCCTGCTTTGATTATAATCACTTTGATGAAAGCATAGGATTTGTTTTCCTTGTGACAGCCAGCATACTTGTTTTATCTTTGCATGTGGAGATTTTAAACTACTTTTTTACTCTCTATTAACAGCAAGATCATGCTGTATATTAATATTTTGATCATTTTAAATATCATGAATTTTACTATTTAAATTACCCATGCATTTACAAGAGTAACCTTTTTAATTTTAAAGCTAACAATTTGAGAAAGATTTCTGATGTTTCAAAAAAAATTAATTGGAACACTGAAATTTAGTGAGAAATAATTTAAAAAATCTTAAAAAGCATTTAAGTTGAACTCAAAAGATTACAGTTTGAGTCCTGAACCTATCACGTATTCATTCTATAACCCCTGACAATTTATTTAACTTCTCTGAGCCTCAGTTTTATCATCTGTAAAATGAAACATTAATAAATTCTGAGCTGCCTATATTTAAAAGAAGTCATGATGCAAAGAGAAAAGCTCTTTGAAAATTCAAAGCATTAGAGTTGTATTGCAGTTATTAGGCTCTAAATACCAGCATCAGTTAGTTATTAGTTGAGCTGATGAAATTTCTTTTCTGTTGAGAATTTGAAATTGATGATAAACAAAATAATAGTACATTATTATACCCAGAACTAAATCTTCTTTTATTGATTAAAAAATACCTTGTATGTTTATATGATGATTCCATAGCACTACATTCATTTTATAAACGACCTTACAATTCACTTAATTACGCAGTACGTAAAATAATAGTATCTGCAATTTTTTGAGAAATTACCATGTGCCTAGCACTATGCTAAGCACTACACACACACGCATACACACACACACTTTTTTTTCATTTAATCATCACAATTACCCTATGAGATGGGCATAAGTAATACTAGCATTTGCAAAAGGGATAACTAAGGCATAGAAAAGCTAAGTGAGTTGTTTTGAGTGTTATCAGTAGTAAGTTCCATATTTCAGTGTTTAACAGTAGCCACTATGCTGCCTGGCCTTTCTCTTAAGAACAAATATCTTTATATCTGAAAACTTTGGTTAAGACCTTAAATCACCAGTTATTTTAATTAAGCATGATATCTTCATATTCATTGTATTTCCATGACTCATAACTTCATTATACTTGCAGAGAGATAAAACAGGCATTAGCTAAATTAATAAGACATGTCTACTGAAGCACTTCATTAAATTAGACTGCCTTTAAACAGTGCCAAATATTGAGTTTAAATTAAGCATTTAACTCTATAGAGAAGATAAATTAAAATGACCAGATATTTGCATAAATTAGATTACTGGATTTTAAACCTTTCTTCTAAATGTTTTCCCTTGCTGTTTTCAATATAAATGACTCTGACTTAGTGTCCTAAAATAAACAGCATGAAAGCATTGCAAGTGCACCTATATTTCAATTGTAGAAAAGGTAAGACTTCAAGTTATATTAAACAAGATCAGAGGATTTTTACGGCCATCTTTGTCCCAATTTTCCTTTTGGCAAGAAAGAAGGATGAGCCTTGAATATGGAGAAATTTGGAAATTCTAAATAGGTGAAGTTTTAGAACATTAAAACGAAATGAATAGACAAAAAGAATGCATGAATTGCTTTAACTTGAGTTTTTTTTTAAATTAATAATTTGATTACTAGTGGTTTTACTTGTTGAAAATATGACAGTAGAAAATATCTTAGATTTTATTAGCTAGGACTTACCATGTGCTATAAATCATCTTAACTTTCTGTCTTAATTGAAGATTTTTTATGAATAATTAGTGCTGATAATCTCTCCTCTTGTTTAATTACATTGATTTAAGCCAATATAAGAATTTTCACTCAGAAAACACTGTCACTGGGAGATAAGGATAAAAATAATCTATAAATTGAATTAGAATATGTGTTGTGAAAGTTTTATAATATCAATAGGGAAAGAGGGAGAAAACACAGCCTCTTTTAAGAGAAAATTACAGTTATTACTGTCACTAGCAAATATTTTTGGAACACCTACTGGTTGTAAAGCACTGGGTTGGGTTAAGCACTACTTAAGTGTTGCGTTTTCATGCTCTTCCAGGCAGCTTAAATCACTTACCTACCTCTACCTTCAGGTTTATGGATCCCCACATCATGAGATGATTGCTATTATCAACAGTGAGAATTTATTGAGATCCTTCTATTGCCATATCAGCTGAAAAGACAGGAAATACTGTCACCATTTTAAAGATTCAGAAAACATGGTTCCAAAGCTTGAAGTAACTCAAATCATACAACTAATAAATGACTAAGCTACTTCTCTTTTTCTGGGTCTGTTCATTTATTCCAATTTCTCCTTTTTAGAACTCTGCTAAAGGCTTTGGTTATTCTCCACAAATTTCCAGAAATATAACTATTATCTAATCAAGGAATTGGATGTATTTGTACCCTCACTGAGGTTTCAACTGTATCAAGAACTAAGGTACTGGGGGAGGCAAGTAGGTTTATATCTTAACATAAGAAGAGTTGCCCACTGAAGCGCTACCATATTTTTTTATTCTTTCTGATAATACAAGAGTCCATCACTCAAGGAGGAGAGATAGAGAGGGAGTAAACCACAGAGGGGTAGTTCTCAACCCTAGCTGTACAGTAACATCACCTGCAAAGCTTTTTAAAAGTATCCAGAAATACTGATTCATTGTGTTAGCATGGAACCTGGCTATCTGCACTTACACCAAAAAAGGAAAGAAAGAAAAAGTTATATAGTTTGTATGATTTGAATCTACAGTTGAAAACAATAGCTGGGATATAGTGGGGAAAAATTCTGGGCTTTGAAATAGACAAATGTAGGTTTGACTTCCAAGTCTGACATTTATAAACTATGTAATTTTAAATAAGTCAATTACCATTTTTAAGCCCGTGAATGCTTATCTGTAAAATACGAATGAGATCAGTACCTATCTCATAAATCTACTGTAATAATTAGAGAATACAAGTAAAAACATTAGCAACAACATTAGACTATTTAGTTTGCTTTTGTTCTCGGTATAAATTGGTCTCTTTTTTTGATTTTTCTTTTTTTTCTGGGGGGTAGGGAAGGCTGTAGGGGCTAAAGGGAGAGAGTGCGGAGGAGGTAATTACTACAATCAGTTGTCCTTTTTGTCCTTAACAAAAGGCCAAGCCAAGTTTGCATATTTTGATACCTCAAACTTTAAAGAACCTACAGTGAGTTGTTTGTGAGGAGTACGGATGAAGGGAAACTCCCTTCTGTGCCAAGAAGTACTTTGTAATAAACAGTATCTTTCTTAAGTTCTACTTGCTGTTTTTATTGTGAGACATATAGTTGGTTTTTTTAAATACGGTTCTGCGACTTCTTTAGAGAGGGTAGAAGTCATTTACTTTGACATCTTCCTGGGTGATGGAGATTGTAGCATGTTTTCTTTATGAAATTCAAAACTTTCAACTAAATTACTGCCATCATTCTCAGAACTAAAAGTTGAATTATAGTAGTTGTTTTACACTTGGTGTTGCACTTCTCAGTGTCGTTTTCTTTTTACCTTGATTAATATCTTCCATTTATTTACTTATTTATATTTTATATTAAGACTTCCTTTCTTACAATGACAAATGTAATTTGTGCAGAATATATTTTTCTAACACTGCTGTTTTTAGAAAATTGCTTAAGACTTTATTTTTGATTTCTGTCTGGATCAATGTTTTGTGCTTTACCACATTAACAGCTTCTGGAATCATTTTTATTAATCTTCATCCACTGATGCCACTCTTTTAGCTGATGAACCCACTACCATAGCAGGCCTGTGAATTAACAAAGTCCACTATTCTTTCTGTCCAACATAATTTACTTTATATATCCTGTAACCTTTTACATATGTCTAATAAAAATGCCAATGTGTAATTTTATAATTATTTTAAATATTAGAAACCTATTTTGATTGGTAGAATGAAAATGAGTACCACATTTTTACGCAAATAACGCACACGTTCTGTATTTGTTTGCCAGCCACTCCCTCCCCCAACGAGGTATTTTCATAAGTGCACTATGCTAATTTTTTTACAATAACATGTTAAAAAAAATTATGATAGCAACACTTTCGAAAATACCTAGCGGGTGTGGCGGGAGTGACTGCAAACAAAAGTAGAAGGTGAGAGTTATTTGTGCAAAAATACGATAATCAAGTGTCTTGATGAACAGAATAGACCTAGGTAAAGAGTTGTAATTCTTATTAGAAATATGTATCAATAACTATATTGAAAATGGATATTATAAGCATGGTCCTCAAAAAAAAAAAAAAAACTACCAAGCATACATTTGAAACTTTATTGCTATTGGGAACATTTGATCTTAAACTTTAAACTATAACTGTTTTGCATTACAATTCTTGTTTTAGGCATGGTCTTAAAAATTCATTAATATTATCTTGAAAAAGATTTTTTTTCACCATTAGAACTTACTTAAGCATGGATTTCATAGTCAGACAAGATATCCTTGCGTCTATAGGTATAAACAAAATCTGTTCATACATAAAATTTGGAAACAGACAAAATTTAATGTAATGTCATATACTGTAATTTGCATCAAAAGGATGCCAGAAACTTACTGATGATATACATTTAAGTTTTAGCACCCAGAAAATTTATTTATTGGGAATTGAGAAGAGCAGTCAGCCAAAATAGGGGGGGGTTAAGTGTAAAGGTATATAGACTATATTCATTCATGCAGTAAATATTTGTTGACTGAATGGAGGCAATGCAGCAGTAACGATTCTAAAATAACCACAAAGTGAACCTGTGCTTCTCACTGTCAAGAAATTTGATCATTCATT
>NW_004444061.1:215232-216105 GCF_000243295.1 Trichechus manatus latirostris
ATTTAAATAAGAATTTAAAAACATAAGAATAAGGATCCCTGAAGAATTATCATGAGGGGTTTTATATACACATGATTTATTTTAAAAAATAGTTGGGAAATTTTCAAGGTAGGTCAAAATGTTTATGCCATGTAATAATTATAAATAGTAATCATAAATAATGTAAACAGCATGATTTCTATTCCTAGGAATAATTGAAAACATCTTCTAACTGTGCCTAAATTGTTTTGCCAAGGCAGGTCAGGTAAATTCCCCTGGTAAAGGACTATAGAACTACAGTTCTGACCTAGATAAATATTTGGATCATGCATGCAATGAAACATTTTATTAGTTTTCAAAAGACATTAAATGATAATCCTTAAAAATGTAAGTTTTGAAGGCATCAAAAATTGGAAACCTGGCTTTGCTGTATCTTTTTCTTTGTGACCTCAGCTATATTCGCTATGCTAGTTTTTTCATATGCAAAATGAAAATAATAATGCCCAATTTGTAGGGTTATTGGGAAGACTAAATGAGATAATGCACATCAATTGCTTCACACAGTAAGTGACATATAAAACATGTTGAACACGGGGCAGCTGTTATTATTGTTGCTAGTAGTTCTTAATTAGGAATTTAATTTCCAGACTGTTGTTTTCTTTATTCCTTATCTAACTTGATGGAAGAGTCCTGTACATTAATATTTTCAGAAAGATAAAGAAGAGGATAACCAAGTGAAAATTAAATTAGTTTAAATTCCTTTTCTTTTTCTGCTCGAATAATTCTATTGGTGGTAATGAATTCCAGGATAACCTTGTTGTTGTTAGGTGCCATCGAGTCGGTTCTGACTCATTAGCGACCCTATATACCACAGAACGAAACACTGCCCAGTCC
>NW_004444061.1:218405-219657 GCF_000243295.1 Trichechus manatus latirostris
GCAGCACACAACAATAGCACATTATCTGGCATATTGAGAGATCTCAATAAATGATTGACATTTTATTGTTGTTATTGTCTTAGTGATTTTTTTTTTTTTTGCCTTCTTTACTTGAATGTAATCTCAATGAGAGCAGAGACTTTTTCTGCATTTTGCCCAGCAGTGTCTGATATATAGTAATAGTGATCAATGAATATTTTCTGACTAAACTGAATGAATACATTTTATACCCTTAAAAAATCTCCAAATTTGGGAATGCTAAGATATTAAATAGACTCTTATTTTCTCCCAAATCACATGTATCTCAAGGATCCCATGTTTCTGTGCATTTCCGGACACCTTAAACTGCTTAGGCATCAACTTTGACTGACGTTTTGGCTCTCTCTTGAGAAAGACATTTTGCATCGTTTGAATAACTCATTGAAACATTTTCATGAAACTCAAAACTTTGTTTTCAATATGATTTACAGCTTCTGCACCCTCTTCCTGGAAAATTCTTCCCCCAGATATCCACACAGCTTGTTCTTTCCCATTTTCAGGTCCGTGCTTAGAATCACCTAATTCTTATTAAAATTACATCCCCAGTACTCTCTATCCTATTCCCATGCTTTATTTTTTCCCTTTGTAATTATCATTATCTAAAAATATGTTCTACTTATTTTTGTTAGCAGCCTTCACCCACCTCCCTATAGAAGGTAAGTTCCATTAGGGCAAGGATTTCTGCCTTTTTCCTTCGTCATACATCCCTAGTGCTTGGTACATCATCAGTGGTTAAGGGATATTTGTGAAATGAATCGCCCAACACTCTCAAGGGAAAACAATTTTTCAAGACAAAGAGTTATTAGAATCTATTGTAAGACATGATAGAAACTCAGAGATAGTCCAGTAGAAAAAAGAAATGAAGGCTATAAAATTTTCCAGACCAAAAAACTGTCCACCAAGACCACTACTTGTCTACCTTACAAGTTCAGAGCTTGTCAGAGACTGATAAGAGACAAAAACAACCTGACAAAGCAAGGACAAGAATGAAAGTTGGAGGCTTGGCTTGGAAATGTAATCAGTTTCAGAGTGTTTAGAAACAGTGGGCCACAATGTCTGAAGCTTGATGATCAATCAGAAAGAATAAAGATCAAGACCAAGCATTAAATCAGAAAGCAAGAGCCGCATAAATGCCAAGGTCTTAGTTGAAGCACTTTAACTTTGTTAGTGCCCTGTCATTCTTCTACTTCTCCCAGATGCTTTTGCCACAGTG
>NW_004444061.1:221197-223548 GCF_000243295.1 Trichechus manatus latirostris
GGACAGAGTAGAACTGCCCCATAGGGTTTCCAGTGCAGTGATCTCTACAAAAGCTGACTGTCACATCTTTCTCCCACGAAACAGCTTGTGGAGCACAAAGGCAAATGCAAAGCCATGCAAGATGATGTTACAAGGCAGAAAGTGTAAGAATATGGAGTTAACTTATGCTTGATTCCTACTTAGTTCCCCTCAGTAATTTATCTTAACCTCTGTTTAATCACTTCTCAAATGTGGGTCATAACACCTATTTCGTAGATAAAAATAGTTTGGCATAGGATTTGGCACATAGTGAGCTTTCAGTACTTTCTTGTAGTTATATAAGAACTTGGTAAGCACAAGGCTTTCCCAGAAATGTAAACTCCCATGTAACATGTCATTCTATTTGGAGTGGGCCATGTTGGGTAGCAGTAATGAGTCCAGGAATACTTCAGTACTCTTATAGACAGGTCAGTTGGGCTCTCCCTCTGACAACATTCCATCTCAGGAAGAGCTCACAGAATGTTTCCAAGTTATCAGCTGCTTTTACATTTGCTTGCTATTGCCAGCTGGTTCTCTCAAGCTATCTCCAATATTGACTTCTCAAGTTAGCTGAGAGAATTTCCTAAGGAAAGCATATGCTATCTTCAGCTACAGTGATTTTCTAGATGACCTTCTTAGCCTCCTCAAACATATTGGAGAAGGACCCAGCCCCCAAAACTGGATTCCAGAGAGAGAACCTGTCACTTTCCCAAATGTGAAAGGAAGATGCAAGCTTATTAATGCCTACAATTAAATCATATGCTGAAATTTTGCTTTCATGACTATTCAGGATAGATTGTTATTGGGGGAAAACTAAAAAAACAAGTTGCCTTCAAGTAGATTCCACTCATGGTGACCCCAAGTATTTCAGAGTAGCACTGCACTGCATAGGGTTTTCAATGACTATGATCTTTCAAAAGTACATTGCCAGACCTTTCTTCTGAGGCACCTCTGGGTGGACTCTAGCCACCAACCTTTCAGTTAGTAGCTGAGTGATTAACTGTTAGTGCTACCCAGGGACTCTTAACAGAATAAAATCATATAGGGTGACTGAGAATATATTCTCCTATTTCAAAAGCCTAATGTTTGGACTTGATTACAATAAAAAAAGTAGAGTTTGCTGATTCATGGTTTAAAATTATGTCCCTTTTGGAACTAATTATTATGTAACTGCCTCTTTGTGAACAACTTGCGGTATATAATTTTTGTAAAACATGTTGGTGCAATCATACGTGCATACAGTGTTGTCCATATGAATTTGGTGTTTTGATGTTCTTTCGATAAAGATATTGATTCATCACTTCACAAATTTATTCAGTAAAACTTTATAGATGGCCTACTTTATTTAAGGCACTGCAACATATTTAAATTTTATCCAACTTACTATAGAAACGGAAGTTAATTTGTTAGCTGAGAGTTAAATTTGGTGTTTACAATATTTTATAATCAATCTCCCTTTACTTCTAAGTAGATTAAATAATAGAAGAAAATGCATAGAATTTTTTAAATTTATTGGTAAGGTCTCTGGATAGCACAAATGGTTCATGCTCATCTACTAACCTAAACGCTGGCAGTTCGAAACCACCCAGTGGTGCCTTGAAGGAAAGTATTGGCAATCTCCTTCTAAAAAATCAGGCATTGGAAACCCTATGGAGCACAGTTAGATTCTATAACACGGGATCACCTTGAATCAGAATCGTCTAGATAGCAACATTTGTCTTAGCATATCTGTTAAGTTGTTCATGTTGTATTCACGAAATGTTGGCAAGCAATAGGGTCTAGCTAGATTTTTAAAAAATTTATAACAGAATTTTATTCTATATAAATAATAAAAAATTATTTAATGGGAAAAAGAAGATGTTAATAATGTAATATTAAAACTTATATTACCAGAAACTTTCATTCTTGTTATTCCTTTGATATTTATTTTTATGTTAACTAACATAAGATGAATATCTCTCAAAGTTGTTGAGTACTCTAAATCTTTATCTTTTGTTTTTTCTGAACTGTGTTTTAATCCTTTTTTTCCATTTCCATTCATCATTTAATTCAACACATTTTTATTCAATAGCTGACACATAATAATATTACGTGCTGCACCATTTGATATCATTTTTAATAAAGCATTGCATTGAAAATTATTTTCCCATGATATATTATTAGTATTTATGCTAACTAAATAAATGAATAAAATATTAGATTTTAATGAGTGTTACACACAAAAAATAAATAGGGATTTATTATAGAAAGTGTTTGATAGTCAAGTATGTTGTATCAGAAGAGTGATTTTCAGTTGAGTTTTAAAAGCTAGAATGCTGTAAGCTGTGGTCTAG
>NW_004444061.1:224560-225503 GCF_000243295.1 Trichechus manatus latirostris
AGTAAACATCTTTCTGGCATTCTCTACTTTCAGCCAAGACCTATCTGACATCGGCAATGATATCCTTCATTCCAAGTTCTCTTCTGAATCTGGCTTGAATTTCTGGCAGTTCCCTGTTGAGGTACTGCAGTAACTGCTTTTGAATGATCTTCAACAAAATTTTACTTGTGTGTGGTATTAATGATATTGTTCAATGATTTCCACATTCTGTTGTATCACCTTTCTTTGTAATGGGTATAAATATGAATCTCTTTCAGTCAGTTAGACAGGTAGCTGTCTTCCAAATTTTTTGGCATAAATGAGTGAGCACTTCCAACACTACATCCATTTGTTGAAACATCTCAATTAGTGTTCTGTCAATTCCTGAAAGTTTGTTTTTCACCAATGCCTTTGGTACAGCTTGGACTTTTTCCTTTAATACCATCAGTTCTTGATCATATGCTTTTGCCTCCTGAAGTGGTTGCACATTGATTAATTAATTCTTTTTGCTACAGTGATTCTGTGTATCCCTTCCATCTTCTTATGATGCTCCCTACGTTGTTCAATATTTTGCCCATAGAATCCTTCAATATTTGCAGTGTAATGGATTGCTTTTGTGTGGACTTTCTCACCATTGTCTTGTAACTCTCACCCAGGTAATTGGGCAGAACTATAGTGATAGGATAATTGTAGCCCACCAAGGGAATTTGTCAGTTTTGCCATCCCGCTTGGCTTAAAATAAGCCACCCCAGAGGCAAGAAAGTGAAGAGTCCACCACCACCAGGGAAGAACAGCCAGGAGTCAGAGACCGAGGGCCAAGAAAAAGCCTATGCCTGACCCATGAATTTGGGATTTGCCAACCACCACAACTGTGTGAGCCATTTCCTTTATATGGTAGGTGAGTTCTGTGAGAACCATTGCAAAGAATTAGGGAGCCCACAGAAAGGAGGGAGAGTACTGAGGA
>NW_004444061.1:227264-228434 GCF_000243295.1 Trichechus manatus latirostris
GAGTGGTGGGAGGCAAAGGGATGAAAGAGTGAATTGAGGTGATGTTGAAGAGGTATGTGAGGACCAGATCATGTAGGACATTATATAACTTGTTAGGCAGTTTGAATTTATGCTAGATAAGTTCTTAAAAAAACATTTTTTTTTTTAGAAAGCTGAGAAGTGACATGATATAACTTAAGTTTCAAAAGATGAATCTGACTGCTTTGTGAATAATAGATTGTAGATATGAAAGAGCAGAAATGAGAGAACTAATTACATGGTAATTGCAGTACTATAAGAGAGTGAGGAATGTTTACACAGTAGGTCTTCATTATGTTACGATCTTCCTTTAAGAAATGGTATGACATATGTACAAATGCCAGAGTTCATGTGCAACATAACCTCATCTCATGAACACATGTTGGCCAGTCTGGGTATTGAAGCAGTATGGGCATCAGTACAACCACCAAACCCCTTGATGTCTTTTGTTTATTTGATGATTACTGATCTGTGTTATATAGCGTGAGTCATAATTTCAGCATAAGTAATTTTGAAATATTGTTCAATATTTATTATATATTAAATATTTGCTATGGACGTTGTTTGCTCTAGAACCAATACTGGCTCAATATCTGAGTTGATAATATAATAGAACTTGCCATGAAATAAATGTTTTGGGATTAACATAATGTAAAATATTTCCAAAATATTGTATAGATGTAAATCTATAGATATAAAACATACTTTTTAAAAAAAGTTAAAAAGAGTGGAAAGTATTCTTCACTCTGTATATTACTAAGATCACTTATATTGCAATGCCTATGAACCTGTTTCTTACTGGAATCACTCATGTGTGTAAAATTGAGCAGAAAGTTTGCAAGAATTAATTGTCCCCTGAGATTTTTTCGCAAATTAACTAATTGGACTAGCAGTGCTAAGATAATGGCCATTGAAGAGATATTATGATTCCTATAAATACTATTAAAAATGTTAACCTAAGTTTTAGAAATAATTTTTAAATAATATGAATAGAAATTAATGTTCAATTTCTGACCACTTCTTAGTATTCATTAGTTCTTAACCACATTTGATTTTGTTCTTTTAATTTATGCTCTATTTTAGGTTCTAAAGGCACAGTGCTTTTATTTTGCAGATTGTTGCATTGCGTGAACAAAATGTTCATATTCAAAG
>NW_004444061.1:230088-231842 GCF_000243295.1 Trichechus manatus latirostris
AAAAAAATATATTATTTCTTCAAAATATGTCTCCTAGATATTCAGGCTTTACAGAATGTAAGACAGTCCATGTCAGATTGATATTCAGAAACTGGTTACAGATTTAGGGTTAAGACTTATCTCTGCTGGGCTTTACAGATACAGTGTATATGTGGAAGATTCTGAATAGTTGGTGACATAAAGTATTAATCTTTAACTGTCTTTGCCTTCCAAGTCTTGGTGAGGCATTTCAGCCAGAATAGGTGAGAAATTCTGTACCATGGCAAACGCACTCACTCTTTGTTGTGGATGTAGGTAAAGAGTTTTAAACATTGTGGTTATTGGTATTCATTATTTTCAATGTTTGTAATTGCAAGAGAAATGGTTTCCAAAATCTTTACTATTATTGTTTAAAATAACTTGTCCATCTCCTCCAACATGAAATTAATTATATGTAAAATATATCTCACATATATATTTATTGTTAAAGGTAAATAAACTGCATTTCAATTCATATTATTCTTGAGATGATTTAAGACCATGTTCCAGAAGCTTTATTTATATCACATTTCTTTTACTTGACATTTTTGATAAAATATAAAATAATATCTTAATTATCATTTTCATAGTCCTTATACAAATACTTCTAAATTACACACATATAACTTTATATAAAGCATTTTTTTCCAAAATTATCCCCTATGACATGACTATTTAAAGTATATTAATACCATTGAAGATCACCTGTTACACTCTGATGGAGTATGTTTATGTGATGAAGGTTATCAGTGTAAAATGGTTGTAGTATTAGCGCGTAAATTTCAAAGTTGTATTTAGGAACATAAATAATTAAATAAAAACAGCACATAGACACACACACACACACACACAAAAAAAAAAACTATTGTTAGCTACTATGGAACTGTAAGAAAGTGGCTCATAAATACTAGTCAAAAGATGGTTCTTGTTTAAGGCAGTAAAATTACTTAAATTACATAGCCAGGGTGGGTTATTAGCCAACAGGAGATACTTTATGTTAGTGACTGGAGAACTCTGACTATTGACAAAAATAGTCTCATAAGAGCATACAATGAAACAAGTCTTATTACTCACAGAAAAGACCTGTAATTATTACCAATCTTTTTAAAACAAAACAAAAAATAAATAAAAAGAAAAATGAGTTTGACTGAAACAATGTCAAACATTTCTGTGTGACCTTAAATTTAATCAGTTTTTCTAGAAGAACATCAATATTCACAGGATGATGAAATTTTCAGATTACCAATTTTACTTCAGTTAAAGTCCATAACTGGGCTCAGTAGCTTTCTTTCTGTTGATTTCTAGAAGAGGACTTATTTGTGATTTTTTTTTCAACAAACATGTATAAAATACATAATACTTGCCAAATATCTCTCTTGTAAAGGAGATAATAATCTTCATGACTGGGTTATTCTGGTCTTCCAATTATTTCTCCAGTGGCAAAATTTTGCTGAGTGATATAGATAAGTATAGTGGTAGGCACTGGCAGAGATACAGAAGACATAACCTCTGTAATAAATTTACTAAGAATCTAGAGTGAGACAAAAAATGCCTAAATTAATATTGATGGAGCCCTGGTCGCACAGTGGTTAAGAGCTACGGCCAGCTATGGCTGCTAACCAAAACGTCAGAAATTAAAATCCACCAGCTGCTCCTTGGAAACCCTATGGGACAGTTCTACTCTGTCCTGTAGGGTTACTGTGAGTCAGAATAGACTCGATGGCAGTGTTTTTTTT
>NW_004444061.1:231942-233226 GCF_000243295.1 Trichechus manatus latirostris
AGAATAGACTCGATGGCAGTGTTTTTTTTAAATTAATACTGCAAAATATGATACAGAAAGTGACACCAAAAAATCATATTAGATCTTAAAGGAAAGAAAAATTAATCCTGATTGGAAGGTGTTAAAGAGCAGCATGGAATAGTGGTGGAACACACACAGGGTTTGATCAATAGACCTGATTCAAACCCCATCTCTGCCAATTACTAGTTAAGTGACCATACTCTATAACTTCCCTGAGCCTCATTTACAAGTAAAATAATTATAACTAACTTAAAGCTTTGTTGTACAGACTAGAAATACTATGATTTATTTGGCCTTGCTCTGGCCCTCTGTACTTCTCTCCATGGGATGAGGAGTCTGTAGGAACAAGGGAACATGTGCTCCTGAAACTCATATCACCATTCTTTCTTGATTCTGCACCAAGTACCTGGAAGCCCAGAATTTCTAACCAAACAAACCCTAGCCTGCCTCCAGGGCTGTACGGGCTTTTTCCCAGAGCCAATTTCCTGTGGCCTGACTGCACCCTAGTACACTCATGCCTAGGCCTTAGGAGTAGCCAGGGGATGGCTTATTTCAGGAGTTACACAAAGTTTGACAGGGCCAGCTGGCATGTCCACACATGTACAGGACAAACAAACATTATGAAAGGAGCCAAGGCTAGGAAGAGGAAGGGAAGAGGCTACAGCCCAGGGGCCATATCTGGGAAACTAATTTCTGGTGTAGAACTTCAAAGAGTCTGAGAATTCTTAATTAGATCTGTTTCAATGGTCATTGTGAAGGTGTATTTTGTCAACAAGGAGAAAAGGATATATTTTTACTTAACAGTTTGTTAGCTTGATTCATAATTTTAAAATATTTAGACTTATGGTATGTGAAGGAGCCCTGGTGGTATAGTGGTTAAAGCATTCAGCTGCTGTCCAAAAGGTTGATCGTTCAAACCCACCAGCCGCTCCATAGGAGAAAGATGTGGAAGTCTGTTCTCATAAAAATTTACAGCCTTGAAAACTGTATGGGACTGTTCTAGTCTGTCCTATAGGGTCACTATGAGTTGGAATCAACTCCATGACAGTGGGTTTGTTTTTTTTGGTATAGTCTGTGTGAGCCTCTCTTTGTTTTCTTGCCCTGGGTCCCACAAATGCTAGGGACCTGCCTGTCTGCTACTCACTGTAAGAATTATAATTTAATAGCAACTCTTTAGCATGCACATATATGTACATGTGTATGTATACATTTGTGTGGATGCGTATGCAAAACTGAAACAGAAGTTTCACAAAACCATAGTTA
>NW_004444061.1:233603-234677 GCF_000243295.1 Trichechus manatus latirostris
AGAAAATGTATCCATGATTGTGGTGCAATGGATGACTTTTGTGTGGCCTTTCTCGCCATAGTCTTGTAACTCCCACCCAAGTGATTGGGCAGGACTGTGCAGATAGGATAATTATGGCCCATCATAGGGACTGGCCAGTTTTGCCATCCTACTGGGCTGGAAAGCCATCCCAGAGGAGAGGATCCCACCACCACCGAGGAAGAACAGCCAGGAGCAGAGAGCGCGGGATCCCTGTGATGAGAAGCTACTGGATCCAGGAAACAGAGAGCGAGATGTAACACCGAAGGCAGCGAGAAGCGGAGGCAGAGACCCAGCAGCAGAGACCCAGCAGCAGAAGACGGTTTGGTGGGCTTCCCAGCCCATGGAGAGAGAAAACCGATTGCCTTTGGGCAGAGGCCCAGGCCAGGGAGAGGAGTGCCTGTGAGCACAGCTGGGAAGAGGCTGTCCTGATGGAAGAACTGTATCCTGATGTTCTCCAACCTGAATTGTAACTGTTACTTCCCTAATAAACCCCATAATCGTAGGTATTGTCTGTGAGTTCTGTGTGGCCATTGCAATGAATTATCGAACCCAGTAGAGTAGAATGTGCCGTGGGAGGGATGATTGGTGTTAGAGTTCGCAAAGATGGCAGAGAGAGGAGGCATGTCTGACCTCTACCTCACACTAATCAGCCTTGGACTGTTGATCTTGATTCTCCTTCCCCCTTGTGAAGTTAGAGGAAGTCAGACACTGCCCTCACGCCATTTTTACAATGATGTAGCCAGCAGGCCCGATAAGTGTCAGACAGCTCTAGAGGTGACTCTTTACTCTGTCCTCCCCAAATTTCAACATTGACACAAAGTTTTGGTGATTTTACCCCTTATTTCTCTCAATCCATCAATTTCTCTCCAAGCCATCAATTTCCCCCTTGGTTCAAGGTCTTGCCATTTTTTGCCTGAGCCATTGTATTAGTCTCATAACTGCCTTCTTTCTCTTCATACCCTTCACCATTCCTCTATCTCAGATCCTCACTAGAATTTTAACCTTACTACCACACAGTAGGGAGCATTGGTGGCTCAGTGATGGAATTCTCAT
>NW_004444061.1:236365-248793 GCF_000243295.1 Trichechus manatus latirostris
TATAATAAATTTTGAGAACCACTGCTCTACTACTCTCAAAATTGGTCCCTAACCAGCATCATTAGCATCACCTGGGAACTTTGTTAGAAATGCAAATTCTCAGCAGGGGTTTCAACCAGAATGAACCGGTTCAAAGCCCTGGTTCACTAGGACTGAAGAATAAAACAGAAATACTATTTTTCCCTTAGATTAGATTGCTAGAAACACAGGTAATTAAAAATATTTTTAATGTATAGGATTTTTTTATTTAGTAGAACTTATTGAACTTAGATGAGCAAAGCATTGCTATCAATTGCCAGGATCAGAAGAGTTGGTAAGCCAGTGATTACAATGATGGTTTTATTTAAACCAAATATTAGCTACTAAAGTGTTAGGAATTTAAGAATTACTTTAGCACTTTCATGGCTAAGGGTAAAGGAGGTGTCCAATCTTTCAGTGACCATATAACACTCTCTCTTTGGCATGTCATGTGAGGTCCTTCTCAAGCTGGCTAGCCTCTTCTCACCTCTCAAGCCTCTTTGCTTATCACCACTGCTTTGAATTTAGGTACACTGAATAAGCCAAGCAAATTCTTCCGTTTTTAAATTGTTGTTATTTCTTCTGCCTGGAATCTGACATTAATTGTGCTTGTTCTTTAAATTAAAATAAAATGAAACAATCATTTAAGCAGCAATAATATATAAATGTGCAAGCTGAATAAACATAAAATTAGAAATAGATTTTTGTTTGCATGTTTTCAGTTATTCATTTCCTGCCAGGTAGGTAGAAGAATTATGGTCAGAAACTACCTAAAATAAAATGAAGACTCAGTGGCAAAAATAATCCTAGGATCAAACATTCTAATAATTTACTATCTAATTTTTGCATTGTAGAATGTTATGGATGAAGGACATTGAGCTAACTTGTTATAAAAAATGGAAAATATGATGCACCTTACCAAACTGAAGGCTTTTGTAGATTTTTGGCAATGCAATACCATATTGTAGACTGAACGATCAATGAGAAAAATAGGCACTTAAAAATTAATACAGTTGTATGAGCAATGTGGTAGTGAAGACAGATTTTATTTCATTATTCTGTTATGTCACATTAGGACATATAATAATATGAAGATCCTGCAGAGTTTCACACAAACCTGTTAGCTGTACATTTAAATGTTTGCCTTAGGAAGTTATCACACTTCTATTTAAAAATACTAATAAACATCATTTGTCACAAAGGTCATTCCTTTACTGACCTCTGCTAAGTTCTAACTGAAAGCCATCATCAATAGTGATGTCTTTAGTGTATTAATCACTGTATATTGCCCATTTTTATATATCCTCTTCAGTACATGTTGACAATTGCCAACAATTATTCCTACAAAAATCTTGTCTTTGTCAACTGTAACTTATTTCATGCATTATTGATTAAGCTCTGATTTCTTTTCCATATCAGAGATAGTTATCTTTTGCATTTATTTACATATGGATAATGCTAACAGAATATTTCTTTGTGTTTTGATCCCATATATTGGGCTCTGATTTCTAATAATAACATGAATATTAATAAAGTATACCCTTCTCTTTTATTCTTCAGTTGAATTTTCTAGCAGTGAAACAACCTAGGAGAATGGGATTTCTGAATTTTAGAACCACTTCTCTACTAGTGATTCTCAGAATTGGTCCCTAGCCAGCAGCATTGGCATAACCTGGGAGCTTGTGTTGGTATACTTCTCCCGTATAAGGGTCCACCTATAACCCTCTATATGTATGGCTGGAGTGATCTGGAGGTTTATATTTGACGAGGAGAAGGCCCAAAAGAGGCAAGATTGGGCTGGTTCATGATATGTACATGAAAATCTCTCATTTTAATTTTGTAGTAACTGGGTTGGAGGGAAGCATATGACCAAGAGTCAGGAATCTTCTATGTGAAATGACAAAAATAAAAAATTTTCTAATGTTGTTTGGGAGTTCACTGAGATATTCCTTCAAAACAAATGATCTCTGATGGCAAAGCCTGGGTTATTGTGCTTTAACTATGACCTTACTAGTTGGGAAATTAGAATGGAATTGACCCCTCTTTCTTTAATAATAGATTCAGTGTCATTTTTATTATTATGTCAGGCTTGAGGGAAGCATAGTAAGTATATCTTGGTGGAAGCAAGATATTTTCAAAGACTTTCAAAGACTGATTTTTTCATTTATTTTTATCCTAGTCCATAATTAGAGGATCTGGCTATGAGTCAGAATCAACTGGAGGGCAAACAGTTTGGCTAGACTCTATACTAAGGAACCTGCCCCCTTCTGGGAATACAGAGAAGAATAAATTATTTTCCTTCCCTCTATATTGGTTTATCTGATCTATAAAGCCAATCCAGGAAAATTTTTGTTTACATTAAGATGCTGCTAAATTGGCCAATTTTATTTTTCACTTTGGTAGGATTTATCCATCTCAAAATTTCCCATGAAGCACCAGTTATGCAGGAATGTAATGGATGATTCACAGATACCACCCCCAACCCCGAAAAGTGCATTCATAGGGCAAGTAAATTAGGAACATTGTGCTATACAAATTTAAATTGGTATCTTTACTCTCATATTTCTAGGAATTTTTAATGTTTTCAAGCCCCTAAAAGGAATGCAATATGCAGTGTTTCCTAATCTTGCATGACCAGAAATCCTCTTTATGACCAGAGAATAGCATATCCTACAATCAGTAATCTGCAGGATATTGCCTAATGCTCTCTGTCCTTTTAAAAATAGGCAAACTGCTTTTCACATGTATCTAGAAACCTCATTTACAGAGGAACGACAAGACAATAAGAACAAGATAAGTTACTCTATAAAGCCTTTTACAGTTTTCCAAAAGTACTTTTCATAAGCTGCTTCGTCAGATCCCTGTAACGACCATATGAGTTTTGTAGAGCAAGTATTATAAGCTCAAAGTCATATAGCTAGTGAGCAGGAGGAGTTGAGATAAATAGTGTAACAGGTATACAAACTGTGCATGAAGAAATGTAGCTTATAAATTTTCTGATTCCACGGATGTCAAAATAGGGAAGATATTTATTTTAAGCAGCCTTAAACCTGTCCATAAGTCTAAGGAGATGAAAGAGCTACATAGATTGAACATGAAGTATTAAAAAATACATTCAAAAATAAACCTTAGACAAAGAAAACTTTATTATACCTATGTTGATGTCTTTAGCAATCCTCTAGTCAAATGTATACCTTTCCTTCATCATCAATTTTTTTCTCTAACTATTGCATTCATATAATATGCAAAGCTTTTCAAACTTTAAAAAAAAAAAAAAAAAAAAACCCTTTCAGGATCCGTGGGATATACAGTGGCACACTCACTTGTTCCAGCTCTCAGGTTTTTTGGGAAGCTGCTTTCCCAATGATAGAGAATGCTGCTGCAAGGCAGAACCCTTTATGATTGTTTGAAACTGAAAAAAACAGGCATGTGCTTCAAATTACTGTTTCTCCAGGGTATTGTATGAGATGTGTGCATTTTTGGTAGGAAAAATAGAAAATTTGTACGTGGGAACACATTTGTCCCAGTGGACTCCTGTGGAACTCTGTGATTTTCAGGATTCAAATTAGTGGGACAGTGTATTGTTCCACCGGACTCTGAGGGTAAGCTTGTGAAATGGGAAAAGAAAAAAGAAAATCCATACTACTTAACAAAAATTCAGACACACTCAATGATTCAGCATGCTTCCATCAATGAAAACACATAGTATCAGCAAAAAACTCAAAGTAGAAAATAATGAGATCTTGAAGGGTTAAAAAAAAAAGTCTCCTAACCTTACCTCCACCACCAGCTATGGCTGTTTTTTCTGCTCTTCTTTGCAGCAAAGCTCTTAAAAAGGGTTATGTACACACAGTCCCCTTTTACTTTCTTTTTGTCGTTTTTTAAAATCCATCCCAATCAGGTTTTTGACCTACCACTCTCCAGAAACTGCTCCTGTTACCATCATCAATAAATTTTATATCGTTAAATACAATGGCCAATTCTCAACCATGTCTTAATTGATGTCTCAGCAACATTTGACTTGATTGATCACACCTTCCTCCTTGATACATTTTCTTCACTTATATTATAGGAAACCACACTCTCATGTCTTTCTCCTACATAGCTGTTGGCCCTTTCCATTCTCCTTTCCTGGATCATCCTCTTCTTAATGATTTCTTAATGTTAGAGTACTCTAGTATTCAAATCCTCCTTCTTTTATCTATCTACACTCCTTCAGTGACTTCAGTCAGTCTTATAGCTTTAAATACCATCCATACCACAATAACTTAAAATCTTTGTCTCTAGTTCAAGCCCTACAATGAGATACATATATCCAACTCTATTCAACATTCTTCTCCAGTACACATGGATCACACACTGAGCTGGAACCACCACTGACTTTGAGAAGTAGACCCAGAATCATCCGTCCATATTACTGTTTCTTTCAGGTTAGATTCTCCTTGTGAGCTCTTGAAGTCCTTTCTGCTCTCTTCAATTGTCTTAGCTAATCTAAGCATTTGGAATAACACTGAACTTCACAATGGAAGGGAGAGGGGTCTTATAGAGTTCTTGACTGTGTCCCAGTCTTTCATTCTGTTATCATGAGGAATTCCTTAACTCTAATACATTGCTGACTCACATGAAATTTAGTGAACTATCAGCTCTAGCTTTCTTTTTTTCTTATTATTTTTGTGCCTATGAATATGGATTTGTGTGATTTCTTCTTTTTTTCTAGTCCCACTTTTCTTTAGTACTACATTTCTTTTCTTCTCACAGAATGAAATATTTTTGAAAGACTTCTCCCAGTTTTATACATTTTCCCATTCCTCCAAAGGATTATTAGTGCTAGGTTTCTTATGTTAATGACTGCAAATTTTAGTGTAACTTCTTTGACCAGATGACTGATGATTCATCTTTAACCATAAAATCTCATAACAGAAGTCTTTTCAAAAACGGAAAGAAACTGTTCAGTTTCTTTAAGTGCTGATAAATTTTAAAATATGTGTGGCTCTAATATCTGGATTTAATTTAACAGTAAGATAAATTCATAATTTCTACTCTTTGATGCAACCTTTTTCTATTTCCTATAGAAAGATTAATAAACTATGAGGAGTAAGATGCATAAAAGAATAAAGATATATTTGAAATTCACTAGGCAACAATCAAGGTTTTATTGTTTAGAGATTAAAAACATAAGAAGAGAGGTATCAAAAGTGTACAAATCAAGTTTGTAAATACGTTCATGGTAAAGGCTAAATTATCAGCTATCACATGCAATAGCCCCCAGAAAAAAAAATGTCATCCAAATATTCATTCTGCATAAGTAGTGTCCATCTGACTCTAAAAACTTGTAATTAATGGAGCTCTTAAGTCTCTGGAGCAGTTTGTAGAAAAATGTCTGTTCAAGGGGAGAAATTACTAAGTTATATTAATATACTAATTTAAATATCCTCTCTTCTCTAATTCACCGGTCATTACCTTACCATTCAAAATAAATGTGAAAATTATTCATTATTAGGTTTAATGTGCTGCTATTCTTTCTGAGAAGAAAAGCAACATGTAGCCACTAACATATGCTCCAAATAAGTAATAACCATTACGACACCATAAAATGTAGATTGAAATGGTTAATAATTTAAACTATATCACTGTTTTTTTAAATATGCTATAATTTTTAATATATGCAAAAGATGGATGTAGGATAAAAAATATTAAAAGAGAGGTCATTTTGTTAAAGATTATCAAATACAAAGAGACTTTTTCCATTGTTTACCTAGAAAAATATGAAAATACGTGTTTAAATTCTTGGCTTCATCTCATGAGAAGTCAGTATGATTGATGACATGATGAGACTTCATTCGCCCCGCTTGGTCTTACATGCAGGCTACATATGCCTACCATATTATCTATTTTAACGTGCATTTTAATAATTGTTTTGTAAGTTTACCCGACATTTTCCTCCCAGAAGGAGAATTCTCCTGTACAGTGCCATTGAAACAAGGCAAAAAAAGACTACCATATTTTTATGCAAATAACGTGTACTTTCCACGTTTTTTTGCCAGATGCCCCTTCAACCTGCCAGGTATTTTAATAAATGCACTATGCTAATTTTCTACAACACGTGGAAGAGGACTGGCATGCTTGTGAGGGGTCTTGAAGGTGGAGGGCACAGCAGGCAAACAAATGCAGAGGGCACGTATTATTTGTGTAAAAATATGGTAAGTTCATATCTTAGTTAGTGCTGCCATAACAGAAATACCACAAATGGTTGGCTTGAAAGACCAGAAATTTATCTTCTCACAGTTCTCCAAACTAAAAGTCCAAATCAGGGCCTAGGCCATGTCAATTCCTTCTGCGAGCCTCTCTTCTAGTTACTGGTGTCTGTCAGCTATCCTTGTTTTCCCTTGCTTATAGACGATCCTCAAATATCACCTGTCTTTACTTGTGTGTATGAGAGAGTTCTGCCAAAATATCTATTTATAGTCTGGAGGCAGAACTCTCCCTACCTAATCTCCCTTCTCAACTGATTGATCACATTACATTCAATTACACTTTGGAAAGTGATTGCATTATAGTACATTAGATGCAAGGTGATTACGTTTTATTAGATTATATTATGGACGGTAATCTGCTCTAAGGCCAATTGATTGAATCACATGTAACCACTCCATGACAGCAACTAGACAAGTCTTTGACCAAACAACTGGAAACTATACCTTAGCCAAGCTGACACAAAACTAACCATCATAGTTTTCTTTCATATTTGTCTTTTATGAAAACATCCCAGTGACATGCAATGATAGCTGAATATAATGTCTCCATATTTCTTTCATTTCGATTCCTAAAATTCATCTCATTCATTAATTGAAACAATTGCCTAATATGTAGAGGATACTCTCTATTTGCTAGAGATACAGAAGTATAAAAATCATTTATTCATTCAGAAAAATCTGTCTCATAACCACTATCTATTTAAAAAAGAAAAAGGTAGAGAAATGCTAGCATGTCAGGAGTCTGGGAGAGAGGTAGGAATTGGGATGGGTTGTAATATTAAATAAGGTAGTTGAGTTCAGCCTCATGGAAGTAATTGAAGGTGTTAGCCATATGAATTAGTAGGAGAAGAGCATTTCAGACAGAAGGAAGTAATAGAGAAAAAGGCTTAAGATGGGAGAATAATTTATTTATTAGAGGAAAAGCAAGGTTACCAATATGGCTAGAACAACAGAGGGAAAGGGAGATTAGTAGAAGAGACATAAGGGTGGGAGAACAGTTATTGCTTGTTGTAGATGTTTGCTGTTATAATGTGTAGAATGGAAAACCACTGTAGGGTTTTGAGGAGCTGAATTACTTGATCTGACTACAGTGTTACAGAGTCACTATAGATAACTGTCTGCCTTAAGAATGAAGGTAAGGGGGCCAGATTAGAAGAAATGAGACCACATAGGAGACTGTTGCAGTAAATCAAGTGAGAGTAGATGACCCAGACAAACGTGGTAACAGTGGAGGTCATGAGAATGGGTTAGAATCCAGATATATTGTGAATATAATCTAAATATAAAACCAGTAAGTTTTTCTAAGGATTGTACATGAGTTGGTGAGAAAGAGAGGACTCAAGGAGAACTCTAAGGTTTTGGACCAAGCAACTGAAAGGCTGGAGTTGTCATCAATTAAGTTGCGGAGAGCTGAAGGTGAAAGAGATTTGGGAGATAAGGGTTTTGTTTTGAACACACTGAGTTTGGAATGTCTATCAGTAGGATATTGAGTTGGAATGTCTGTCAATATCTAAGCAGTGTTACTGAGTAACAGTTAAATATACAATAATATATAGTTTAAGAATAAGGTCTAAGCTAGAGATAAAAGATTAAACCAAAACCAAAACCAAACCCATTGCTGTAGAGTTGATGTCAACTCATAGAGACTCTATAGGGTAGGGTAGAACTGCCTCATAGGGTTTCCAAGGCTGAAATCTTTACAAAAGCAGACTGCTCACATCTTTCTCCTGTGGAGTGGCTAGTGGGTTTGAACGACCTACCTTTCGGTTAGCAGCTTAGCACTTAACCACTGTGTCACCAAGGCTCCTTGATTAAAAAGTTAGGAATATATATATATTTTGGTTGGTTAGACAGTCAACATATACATATGTGATATGGCAGTATGAAAGACCTCTTTGATGCAGTGACATATGAAGAGAGCCCTAAAGAGACAATCTTGCTCACCTTTGATGATTTCCCCCTTCCCCATAGGTGATCTCATCCAGTGTTATGGTTTGGCACAGAAAACACCCATACACTGACTACTCCCAACTGCAGACTCATACAGCAGATTACATGGCATCTTCACTTTGATATCTAATAAGTTACCTCAAACTTAAGGTATCCAAAACCTAGTTTATGATTTTACCCCACCCTAACCCTGGTTTAAAGTCAGGAAAGGTGTGCATCAGGGTTGTATCCTTTCACCATACTTGCTCAGTCTGTATGCTGAGCGAATAATCCGAGAAGCTGAACTATATGAAGAAGAACGTGACATCAGGATTGGAGGAAGATTCATTAAAAACCTACAATATGCAGATGACACAACCTTGCTTGCCAAAAGTGAAGAGGACTTGAAGCACTTACTGACGAAGATCAAAGACTACAGCCCTCAGTATGGATTACACCTCAACAAAAAGAAACCAAAAATCCTCACAACTGGACCAATAAGCAACATCATGATAAATGGAGAAAAGATTGAAGTCAAGGATTTCATTTTACTTGGATCTACAATCAATTCCCATGGAAGCAGCAATCAAGAAATCAAAAGATGCATTGCATTGAGCAAATCTGGAGCAAAAGACCTCTTTGGAATATTAGAAAGCAAAGATGTCACCTTGAAGACTAAGGTGCGCCTGACCCAAGCCATGGTGTTTTCAATCGCCTCACAAGCGTGTGAAAGCTAGGCAATGAATAAAGATGCCTGAAGAAGAACTGATGCCTTTGAATTGTGATATTGGCAAAGAATGTTGAACATACCATGGACTGCTAACTAAAAGAATGAACAAATCTGTCTTGGAAGAAGTACAGCCTGAAAACTCCTTAGAAGCAAAAATGATAAAACTTTGTCTCACAGACTTTGGACATGTTATCAGTCCGTGGAGAAGGATATGATGCTTGGTAAAGTAGAGGGTCAGCGAAAAAGAGGAAGACCCTCAACAAGATGGACTGACACAATGGCTGCAACAATGGGCTTAAGCATAACAAAGATTGTGAGGATGGACAGGACTGGGTAGCGTTTTGTTCTGTTGTACATAAGGTCACTATAAGTCGGAACCGACTCAATGGCACCTAACAACAACAACAACAACAACAACCCCAAATCTGCTCCTCCTGCAGATCTACCCTTCTCAATAAATGACAACTCCATCCTTATAGTTGCTAAAACCATTAAATTATACACGTTAAATGGGTGGATTTTATGATATGTAATTATATCTAATAAAGCTATTTTAGAAGCACTCATTTTTTCTTTAATTCAATGATTTGTTATTTCAGTGAAAATGCCACAATTTATTTTAAAGGTAAGCAAAAGTAACAATGATTTGAAATAATTCCTTTTCTAAGATGTAAATCAGCTTTATTTTGATCTTTCTACACTGAAGTTAGGAAAAGATATTTTAATCTCACCATAAAATAGATTTGGTTATTTGTACAGATGAAATGGTACACGTTTTGTTAACATAAAATTTTTTTAAACACTTCAGGAGCAAACAAACAAAAAATGAGTTCAAAAATTTTCAAATGGATAGTCCCAAATTCTCATGTAGCATAAAGACTATGGTAGTTCACATCTGCTGCTTAAAAAAATTAGATTAACATTTTTAAACTGTTTTATTTTAGTTACCTGATTACTGTTTATATTTAGATAAATTTCTCTTACTTTGAGCCCATTTTATAATACGGATTTTTAAACAAGATTTTAATGGACCTCAGGTGCGCAGAATTAGAATAATCATTTTTCTTATTTGAAAATTAACATCATTGACTTGCAGTGAGCAGATATTTGTTGAATACAGATTTAAATACACGCACACATACACACACACATATATACATCTATCAAGCTCTCTCTATATATAGATTGTGATGGTTAAGATTGTGTGTCAGCTTGGCTTGGCCTTATTCTCAGTGTTTATATGTGACCACTCCCATGATGGAATCTGCTATGAGTAGCCAAGTAGTTGAAAGGAAGTTTCCTTGGGGGTGTGGCCTGCATCCCAATATAAGCAGAAGTTCTGGCTTTTTGCTCGCTCTGAATCCTGCGGCTGTGTCATGGTTTGAATTATGTCCCCCAAAAAATGTGTGTATCAATTTGGCTAGGCCATGATTCCTGGTACTGTGTGATTTTCCTGTATGTTGTAAACCTGCCTCTATGAGGTTAATGAGGGAGGATGGGTGGCAGTTGTGTTAGTAAGGCAGAACCTGATCTACAAGACTGGATTGTGTCCTGAGGCAATCTCTTGAGATATAAAAGACAGAAGTGAGCAGTGAGACAAGGGGACCTCATACCATCAAGAAAGTAGTGCCAGGAGCAGAGCGCATCCTTTGGATTGGGGTCCCTGTGCAGAGAAGTTCCTAGTCCAGGGGAACACTGAAGAGAAGAAGGCCAACGGAGAGAAAAAGGCTTCCCCTGGAGCTGACGCCCTGAATTTGGATTTTTAGCCTACTTTGACTGTGAGGAAATAAATTTCTCTTCGTTAAAACCGTCCATTTGTGGTATTTCTGTTATGGCAGCACTAGATGACTAAGACAGGATACCTCCTGTCCATCTGACCTCCAGTTCTTGGGACTTGAGTTATCAGCTTATCTACCCATCTTAGGATTCGCTGATCTTCACAGCCTGTGAGCGAGCGCCCTGCTCTCGGACCTGCCAATCTTGGGTTCACCAGCCCCTGCAGCTACATGAATCAGGAGAAGTCTTGCAGTCTTGCCTGCCAATCTTCGGATTCATCATTCTTCACAGCCTGTGAGCGAGAGCCCTGCTCTCCGACCTGCTGATCTTAGGTTTGCCAGCCCCTGTGGCTACATGAATCAAGACAAGCCTCTATCCTGATCCACAGACTTGGGACGTTCCAGCCTCTACAATCACATGAGCCATTTCCTTGATATAAATCTCTCTCTGTGTATATTTATATGCTTTACTGGTTTTGCTTTTCCAGAGAACTCAGCCTAAGACATTTGGAACTGGGAGTGGGTGTAGAGAAAACAATTGTAATGATGAGTTTTATAAATTGGTTCTCAAGTCTGGTTAGTCTTAAAGATGACGACTCTGCTTCCAGCAGTAAAGAGGGCACTGCTAATCCATGGCATGAGGTGGCGATACAAATACACAAAATATCACCATCAGTAGATCAGGTATTGGTGAAAGGTGAGTCTCGTGTGATATCTTTCTACAGTTTTGTCAGAATGAGAAGTATAAAGAAGCTGGTTGGTTGGTCCTACTTTTGATAGACAATCTGGTGAAAGAAAGAGATGCACTCAGGGCTTCAGAGTCAAAGCTCAAGTGCCATGTAAATGACCTCAAGGCTTCCACTTGTGCTTTGAAAGAAAGCCTTATTTTTTATAGTAACAAAGCTGTAATTGCCAAAAACCAAATCCAGAGTCTTATTGTAAGAGTGACTGAATTACAATGCCAGTTCAATTGCCAACCTTGAGAGGAGTCTGAAGTTAAAGTAAGGGCATAGATTGGGAAGAAATTGGATCCTGAAACTTGGGATGAGGACATATAGGCAGATAATCAGGAAGCTGGGGAGACTGAGCTCCTAAATTCCATTAAATCACTCCTGCCAGTAAAACTATTTCCATCTAAAGAGATTACTTCATGTTTGTCTGCTAAACCACCCTGCCCAGAAAAACCATTAGCCTCTCCACTCCCATCTAATGAGATTAGCCCTAGCCTAGCTGCCTCTAAAGAGCCCTTGCCTGAGTCACTGCTTGGGGCATTGCCTAAGGCAGATGCTTTACAAAACAACGCTGAATGTTCTTAAAACAATTCCACACTAACCATTCTGCCTTCTACACTTATAACTAGACTTAAGTCCCAGCAAGCCCCAAAAGGTGAAGTACAAAGCGTGACCCAGGAGGAGGTATGCTACACTCCGAAAGGACTGCTTGACTTTTCTAATATGTATGAACAGAAACCTGGGGAATATGTGTGGGAATGGCTATTGAGGATGTGGGATAATGGTGCAAGGAACATAAAGATGGATCAGTCTGAGATTATTGATATGGTTCTGTTAAGCACAGATTCTTCATTCAGTGTTTCAACTCAAGAAGTTAGGAGAGGGTCTAATAGTTTATTAAGTCGGATTGCCAAAGCATGGATTACAAGGTGGCCTACACTAAATCACTTTGAAGTACGGGACCTGCCTTGGCATACCGTAGAAGAAGGTA
>NW_004444061.1:253394-262260 GCF_000243295.1 Trichechus manatus latirostris
TGAGCAGGAGCCCTGCTCTCCAACCTGCTGATCTTGGGCTCACCAGCCCCTCTGTCTACGTGAATCGAGAGAAGCCTCTATCCCGATCCATGGCCTTGGGACGTCCCAGCCTCTACAATCACGTGAGCCATTTCCTTGATAAAAATCTTTCTCTATATATGTTTATACACTTTACTGGTTCTGCTTCTCTAGAGAACCCAGCCTAAGATGTAGATGTATGCTACATGCTTGGTGCTTGTCTATACCATACAGCATGTACAGTTTCACCCTGTAGTTTCACCTGTCCTGATAAAAGGCAATATGTTAAAGGGTAGAAAGAACTGGGCTGGGAATCTGAAGTTCTATATCTTAATTCAGATCACTTCTATGTTACCTGAAGTGAACTGAATACCCGAGTCTTAATTTTTCCAAAGATCCTTGGGACTCTAGAATCCTAAGTGTAGTTTTTCAGTTATATAAAATATTTATTAAAGTTTACATTTTTGGTTTAGTATTTGTTGTATTATTTAAAAATCAACTTTATTAATGTATAATTTACCTACAATAAAATGCACTCATTTTAAATGCACAAATGCATGAATTTTGACAAATGTGCATACACGTGCAAACACCACTCCAATCAAGATATACAACATTCCCAATAACTCTAAAAGTGCCTACCTGCCCCCTTTGTAGTCAATCTCACCTCAAATCTCCAGCCCCAAGCAACAGTCTGCATTCCTGTTACTATAGATTAGAATTGTCTTTTCTAGAATTTTGTAAAAATGGAATCCTACAGTATATACTCTTATGTGTCTGCCTTCTTTTCTTAGCATACGTTTTTTGAGATTCATTCATGTTATTGCAAACATCGGTCTTTTTTTCTTTTATTGCTGACTAGTTTTTCCTTGTATTAATATATTTCAAGGTATATTTGCTTACCCTAAGAATGCAAAGATATTTTCTTGAATTTTTAAGAAGTGTTTTGAATTTAAATATTTAGTACAATTCTATTGTATTTTTAGCTGTAATGTGTAAAATTTTATTCTCAAGAAGTCTCTGTTGGTTACAAATTTATATTTTAAGGTAACAAAATTTGGATCTACAATCCTAATCCTTAGAAGGTCTGACTGACCATCTGATCACAGAACTATTGTACTTACAGGTACTAAACCTCTAAATATCTAGTAAAAATTGTGAAAACGAAAATCCAAAACTGTTGCCAATGAGTAGATTTCAACCCATAGGGACCTTATCGGCCAGAGTAGAACTGCCCCATAGGGTTTCCAAGGAGCAGGTAGTGTATTCAAACTGCTTACCTTTCATTTAGCAACCAATCTCTTAACCACTGTGCCACCAGGGCTCCAAAAAGGGTGAGAGAAGATACAAATACATGGAGTGGGTGTTGAAGCGCTTCACCCAGATCCTCCTTCAGAGTGTCCATTCCCTTCACTTCTGGGAGTGTTGCCAGCTGAGGGATCACAACTGAGCACCTCCCCAGATTTACTCGTAGCAAAAGGGACCATCTTTTCCAAAATTATACCCCCTCCCCAGGAACATGCAATGCTACATACAATGTAAGGCTGTATTATTGTGAAGCTAATGAAAAACTATCTTTTTAGACAATGTTTATTGAGACAGCACTCAAAAGCAATGATAATGACTTTTATATCATACACAACTATCTGTACATTGAACTGAGAAAAGTCAGTCTATAATCATTAGGCAGCAATTGAGAATTGGATTCAGGAAAAAAGCTAGAGCGAATTGCTCATCAGTTATATCCAAATTTGTGATAATGGAGGTATGATTTTACAGTATTTTTGTCATACTTACAAATATGTTTTAACTCTTTATCGTAGCTGCGTGTAACTAAATAAGCTTAAGCTTTATACAGAACTCCTACTGAGAACTCCCTCTACTTAACTAAAAAAAAAAAAAAAATTAAATTTGTGTCCATTTTTCTCTACCGTTTTGGGTTTGATTTGTCCAGTTATTTCTCCATGCTCTCTCGTTGTTTTAGGTTGGACTTATCAGCATTTCCTGCTATGTGCTGGTTTTCACCTTTCTCTCATTCTTAACTTTCTCACAGCTTTTGTGATGTTTTCTCCCTCCTTTCTCCTACAATCAGCATTGCTCTAATGTGACATGCATTCCTAAGAATCACACACTATGCAAAGTCATGCAATTAAAAAGCACAAGACTGACAGGGAAAATGGGGTTCAGCACACAACATGCAAACATTTTATCAGCAACACCTAAAAAATAAGAGACAGAAACTAATAAAAAAAGACAGCACAGTTTTACACATGTTAAATGGTTAAGAGTACATAAATGCACTAATACGTATTGTTCTTTAACTTGGAAAGGTCCAGAAATTTGCTTACAGAAGTGAGTGTCAGAAGGCTACAGCTGTGAGTTATTGTGAAATGTTGCAAGGAAGGTTATCTGAAATCAGAAAGAAAGTGGATGGATGACTCCATAATACATGGCAAACAGAGAGCTCTAAATTGTTGAGGAATGTGCCTGTGTGCGTTTTGGGTTTTACTACAACCTGGCTTGGTTCACTAGGTGCAGTTTAATGTGTTTACATAGTGCTTCTTGGGGAAAAAATTGTACATAAGAAAACAGAACATTCACATTATGTTCAAATTGCTTCTTTGTTTTTTAATAATATTTTATTGTATTTTCAGTGAATGTTTACACAGCAGTTTAGGTTCCCATTCAACAATGTCTACACAAATTGTGCAGTGACATTGGTTACATTCTTCACAATGTGTGAATATTCTCATTATTTCCACTCTGGTTGTTCTGTCTCCATTAATCTAGTTTCCCTGCCCCCTTACATTCTCATCTTTGTTTTAAAGTAAATGTTGACCATCAAATTGCTTCCTAATATATTGAAACAAATTTGCATTTTCAAGAAACCAGATTTATAGAACTGACTGTACTTTCTTTACTCTTTCTCCATACTTTTCTGTTTCTACCTGGTTAGCACTTATTTCCCCTGAATTAATACACTTCTTTTCACCTCAGAACTTCTCCAGTGCAGCTAGACTATGGGGCATCCTCTGAAGAAGTGGCTGACTTTGTTTGTAGACAGCCCTAACAGAAAGGAAAAAGATCAGTTTCAAAGTTTTCTCAACCCCTTTCAGCCTCCTTCCTGTGGTTGTGTGCACTCTAGACATTTATGTTGATAGCAGTGTAGAAATCAGGACTTTTCTATGACATACCTTTTTTCCAGATAGGGCAGATTCACAACAAGAATAACCTTCTTTAAAAATATATATATATACATATAAGCTTTCTTTCTGAGTGCCACTGAAAGAAAAACTTGAAAATTCTCAACGATTTTGAATAACAATAGAAAACATTGCATAGTTTCTGTGTCCTTACTTATTATTCAATAAAATTGTATGTTATGCACATATAATATCATTTATTAATAGCTGGTTTTATATGTAATTGATTAAAATAATAGTTGTCATTTATGGAATGTTTAGGATACACCAGTGTTTTGTGATAAGCCATGTATGTTACATAATATGTATACATATACACACAAATGGAGCCCTGGCGGCACAGTGGTTAAGCATTTGGCTGCTAACCAAAAGGTCAGCAGTTTGAACCCACCAGCCATTCCTTGGAAATCCTATGGGGCAGTTATATACATATTGCTTCTACTTCAAATGCATCAGTTTATATGTTTGAAAATTAATAATCTACCTTTACATTTTAATGTCAGTTAGGAGTTTGCTCAGAAACTTAGTTTTTCTTCAAAACTAAGTTATTTTCAGAAGTCTTTATTCCTCCCCATGAAAGATATATCAGTTTCATTTTTTATGTTCATTAATTTTAGATTAAAGATAAATAAAATCCTAAGTACCATTTCTTCTTGTCCTACAGCGTTTGTCCAACGGCTCTATAGACTCAACTGATGAAACTAGTCAAATAGTTGAACTACAAGAATTGCTTGAAAAGCAAAACTATGAAATGGCACAGATGAAAGAACGTTTAGCAGCCCTGTCTTCCCGAGTGGGAGAGGTGGAACAGGAAGCAGAGACAGCAAGAAAGGATCTCATTAAAACAGAAGAAATGAATACTAAATATCAAAGGGACATTAGGGAGGTAAGTGATTCATAACACTTTCAGTCTTTGCTTCCTGAATGCTGCCTCTGAGGTGCCATCTCCGTAATTTCCCCTAATGGCATAAATCTCTATATCTTCTCAAAAGACCATAATTTGGGATGAATTATATTAGTTATGAAACTTGTCCAGTAAGGCAAAAATAGTTTAGTTAATTAACCCTTTAAGTATGTATGGAGAGAAATCGTTCATATCAAGTCTCAGATGAGATAAACACTTTAAGTTTCTGAAGAATTTTTTTAAGTATTAAACTTTTAACTTTAAATAACCCAACAGGTGGATATGAATAATGAATTGCTATACTCTTAGCATATGGAAGTACTCAAAGACATTTCTTTAAAGTGTTCCCTCTCTTATTTTGGTTTTGCATCTATGAATATGAATGTATTATGTGATTGTTGATATTTTTCTTGTTCTATACAGTTCTTACAAGACTTAGCAGCACTTCATCCATTTTAAAAAAAGAGAGTACTTTAAAGTTATTATAAAAGATTCATGGAAATGTTTTATTTGTAACATAGCTGAATCACCTTACCTCCTAAGAAGCAAAGTTTAAAATCTTTTCACTTTCTCACTATGTTCAATTAAAAAGAAAACTCTATATAGAGAAATTTAATTTTGTGATTTTCATCTTTTCCTTTACACATATTTTTAATTCATGTATTTTTACCTTTTTTGTGTCTTTTCTGTTACATTAACTAGTTGTTAATGAAGTTGACTCTACTCTCTGTGTCTGATTCTTCTCTTCTTATTCTCTCTTGATCCCATTTTATCATATGGTTGCCTCCACTGTGCCATCAAAACAGTCTTGTCAAAGTCATTGTTGACCTCCATGTTGCTGAATCCAGGGGTTAATTTTCAGTCCTTTGAAGGACTTGATTCAATTTTCACTCTTTCCTCCCTGTAGCACTTCACTTGTCTAACAGTACACTGTACTCTCCTAATTTTGCTCCATCTTTACCTGCTACCTCCCCTTAGGCTGTTTTACTGGTACTGCTCCTCTCAACCTTGGAGTGCCTTCCCTTCTCAATCTACCTTCACTCCCCTGTAGGTGTATGGCCCCAAAAGCCATCCATTGTTTTATGACTCCCAATGTATACCTCCAGTTGGCCCTTCTCTCCTGATTGTCAGATGCCTATTTCTAAACCTCTCATGGTTATCTCAAAATTAGTGTCTTCAAAACTGCCCCCCACAAACCTGACTCTCCTGCAGTATTATGGAAACTTCATTACTCTAATAATGAAAAAACCCTTGGAGTTGTCCTTAGCTCATCTCTTTTATCCCATCCCCATATTGACTCAGCTGCAAATCATATTATCTCCATCTTCAAAATATATCCATAATCTGACTTCTGCTCACAATCTTTATGGCTCTTTCTGGTCCATGCAGCCATCATCTATCACTGGCTTATTACGATAGTGTCCTTACTGGTCCTCCTGCTTCTGGCTTTGGTCCCCTTCGGTCTATACTCAGTACAGCAGCCTAAGTAATACGTTACAGTGTAAGTCAGCTCATGACTCTTTTCTGCTTAAAACCTGTCAATGGCTACCTATCCTGTGTAGACTAACATCAAAGTACTTACAGTGGCCTACAAGCCATGTACAATCTTCACTATCACCCTGCTGATCTCTTGGAACTCATCTCCTACTCTCTCATCCTAGCCAAATCTATTCAGTTAAGGTGACCTCTTAAACAAGCCAGGCATATTCCTTTGCATTTTCTTGTTTATCTACCTTTTACCTTTTGCTCAAACGCTATCTTCTCAGTGATGCCTTCCCTGACCTTGCTATTTACACCCACATGCATTATCCTCCTTCTTTCACTAATTTATCTCACTGCCCCTACTGCTATCTGACACAATATGGTATATAATTTGCCAATTTACTTATGTATCATATGTATATCTCTCCAACAATATAAAAGGACTGTTAAGACTGGGATTTTTATTGTTTTGTTTTGTTCATTCCTCTGTTCCAAATACCCACAAAGAGGTTGAACATATAATAGACACTCAAAAGAGTTTTTGTTGAAAGAATGGATATTTATAGGTGTTTACAATAAGTAAACATCAAAAGAATCCCTGGTGGTGCCGTGGTTAAGTGTTCAGCTGCTAACTGCTAACCAAAAGGTTGGCTGTTCGAACCCACCAGCCACGTCACAGAAGAAAGATGTGGCAGTCTGTTTGCATAAAGATTACAGCCTTGGAAACCTTATGGGGCAGTTCTACTCTGTCCTACAGGGTCGCTATGGGTTGAAATTGACTCGACAACAATGGGTAGGTAGTAAAATTAGAAAGTGTGAGTGAGATTAGAATATATGCTAAAACAATACCTACTGCCTCAGAAAAAGATAGATGCTCCATGAAGTGGTGGACTTTTCTACTCCAGCACACTATGTTCTCTACACCTTTATAAATTAGTAGTTCTTGGAAATGTCTCTCCTCTCCACTCCTCTCCACAACTCAAACTCAGCAAATATATAAAGTTCATGAAGTTTGACCTCTCTTCTGCATCACTGTTAAAGAGTCACTAGGATTTCTGACTCTTAAACCGCCAGGGCCATCTCTTGACTTTTGCTCATTCTGCATTTCTTCCATTCTTTTTGTCCCAGAAATTTACCTGTTTTCCTTTTATTTTTATAAAGAACTCATCTACTTTATTCATGTTTATCTAATCTAGTGTCACTCACATGTAAGGCACCATATCTCCAGCTCATTCTTTCTTATTGCTCATCTAAAAATAACTCTTTGATTCTTAAATTCTCTGGATGCAGGCAACAAAAAGCCTAGTCAGATGGAAAATGTCGTATCTCTGACGCCAGGTGTTCTTTTATTAGAAATCCATTTAAATGGGTAAGGTGTTCTTTCATATGGAACTCTCTGAAAATATACCTATTCTTATCAGCTCTATAATTTCTAAGCAGCTGTATTTTAAAAGAGTTTTGTGAGAAAGAAATAGTCTGTCATCATCCACCTTTGAAAGGAGGTGGCAAAGACAAATACTTTCAGAGCCAGGCAGGCGGTATAAATGTGGGGAGTGCCAGGTGCAAGACAGTAGGAAGTTCAAGGAGCCTACACCCAGCCTGCCCTTTGGGATACATCACATTGTTTTCAGTATTTTTGCAAAGGACACAGTGCAGGCCAAATAACATATTTCTGAAACATTCAGGACTCATGACCTAGACCCCTGATTTGCTAGGGATTTCTAGAGCATCAATCATGTATGAAAAACTGTTATTGGTGCCTTATGTTTATCTTGGAACCCTTGTGGCACAGTGGTTAAGAGCTACGACTGCTAACCAAAAGGTTGACAGTATGAATCTACCAGCTGCTCCTGGGAAACCCTATAAGGCAGTTCTACGCTGTCCTATAGGGTCGCTATGAGTCATAATCAACTCAATGGCAATAGGTTTGGTTTTATATTCATCTAATTCCTTATAGCTGCTCTATAGGAAAAGTACTACTTAATTATCCTCATTTTCTTTTTTTTTGAGGTGACGTGACTGACTAAAGGCTTAGACCATGTCTTAGGCTGGGTTCTCTAGAGAAGAAAAACCAGTAAAGCATATAATATGTACATATATGTAGAGATAGAGATTTATATCAAGGAAATGGCTCAAGTGATTGTAGAGGCTGTAATGTCCCAAGTCTGTGGGTCAGATAGACTCTTCTCCTGATTCACGTAGCTGCAGCAGCTGGCAAACCCAAGATCAGCAGGTCAGAGAGCAGGGCTCTTGCTCACAGGTTGCAAAGATCAATGAATCCTAAGATCGACAGGCAAGACCTCAGGTAAGCTGCTAGCTCAAATCCCAAGAACTGGAGGTTAGAGGAACAGGGTCCAGCTGCAGGATCCAGCACAAGCAAAAAAAGCCCCTGAGCCTTGCTACAATGTCCACTTATATTCGATGCAGGCCACATGCCCAAGGAAACTCCCTTTCAACTGATTGGCTACTCACAGCAGATCCCATCATGGGGGTGATCACATATCAAATCTCAACAGGGAAGTGATCACAACATTATACGACTGCCAAAACATGAGCATCATGGCCCAACCAAGCTGGCACATGATCTTAACCATCACAGACCCCAACTCATCCCACTCACAGCACTAAGAAGAAGGATCAACCTGGCTTCAAAGCTTTTGCTTCTTCCACTCTGAGCTCCTTCCAAATCAACAAGATACAATACTTTAGTGGTAGCAACCATCAGAGAAATTGCAGTTGCAGTTGTTTTAACTGCCCCCTAAATAATCTATCACTTCATCATTCTTTCCAATTAAGAAATCATGTACTTAAAAAAATCCCAGACTCTATTTTTGTTTTTCCTGAATGAAAATGCATTCTTGGGCTGTGGTCAGACAAAGTCCACATTTCTTAGTAGAAAAAAAAAAAAAAATGGAATCTGTTTGCTACCCCAATGCTAACACAGTACCATTTATATATTATGTAAGCAATAAACATTTGTTCAATAAGTTAAGGGAAAAACAAAACCCAGGGAATAGGAGACATTGACCACATAAGTAAAAATCTGTTGGGTAACCTTTTGGATTAAAAAAGTCGAAGTCATATACAAGCATGCCTATATTTAATGGATGCCATAGTGTTAGATCACCTCATTGTAGGCATAATAATAATTAATAATAACAAAGTAGCTATTATTATTTAGTAAGTGCATATTCTACATGAAGCAACATGCAAACTGACCACATAACTAAAAATTCCAATTATAATGCTTTGTGTGTAA
>NW_004444061.1:263572-264837 GCF_000243295.1 Trichechus manatus latirostris
CATAGCCTACAATTAAAAATTGAATCTCCCACATGAATCCCTGAATCAAGATGCAATACCAAAGTCATCTACACGCATGCCTATATTTAATGTATGCGATAATGTTAGATCAGCTCATTGTAGGCATAATAGTAATTAATAATAGCAAAGTAGCTGTTATCTAGTAAGTGCATGTTCCACATGAAGCAACATGCAAAGTATTTAAAATATTATATCACCTAATTCTTAACAGTGATGCTATGTGGAAGGTATTAATATACCATTACAAAAATAAAGAAGATGAGATGTAGAAAACTTAAGTAACTTAACCCAGATAACAGAGCTAGTAAGTATCAAAAACTAGGATTTGGACCAAGATATTTACTATTCTAAAACTCATTTTTTAAAATAATATTGCATTGTATTAAATAATATTTTATTTTATTGTATTTTCAGTGGAAGTATACACAGCAAATCAGGTTTCCATTCAACAATTTCTACACATATTGTTCAGTGATATTGGTTACATTTTTCACCTAATATCAACATTCACATTATGTCATTCTAGTTGTTCCATTCTCATTACGCTAGTCTCACAGCCCCCCAACCTTCTCATCTATGCTTTCAAGTGTTTATTGACCATTTGGTCTCATGTAGATGATTTTTTTAAAAAGAACTCAGTACTCTAGGGTGATATTCATTACTTTATGAGCTAAACTGCTATTTAGCTAAAAGGTGACTTGAGGCAATAGTTCATTTTTCATATACTTGGGAAGTGTTCTGCCATTATTTCTTCAAAAACTCTCTCTATACCTTTTTCCCTCTCTTCTTCTTCTGGAACTCCTAATATTGGTATATTATTCTTCTTGATGGTGTCCCAAATAACCCGTAGACTTTCTTTGTTTTTCTTCAATCTTTTTTTCTGTTTGTTCTTCATACAGAGTAATATCAAAGATTTTGTCCTCTATTTTACTAATTCGTTCCATTATTTCAATTCTACTTCTGTGTCCTTCTATTGAGTTTTTTGTTTCTCTTATTATTAAGCTTCTGAATTTCTAGTTGTTGTTGTTTTTAAGGATTCTATTTCTTTATTGAATTTTTCATTTTGTTCTTGTGTTATTTTCCTGAATTCTTTTAGACTGTTTTTCCTGATCTCGTTGAGGAGACTTAATATTTGCTTTTTGAAGTCTTTGTCAGGTAGTTCCATTACCTGTTCTTCCTCAGAGACATTTTCTATCCCTTTATTTTGTTCATTTACTTGAGCCATCTTTTCCTATGTCTTCATA
>NW_004444061.1:266579-268315 GCF_000243295.1 Trichechus manatus latirostris
CATGGTCCAGGAAGCTCACTGTGCGATCTCCTGCCAGCCTTTCCTGCCACTGCTTCTCATCATCTTTAGGGTTACAGCTCTCTCTCTCTTTCTTGGTCCCCTTGTTCTGGGAGCTTCTCAGCGGAGGGAGCCCAGGTCCAAAGAATGCGCCCCCTGCTCCTGGCTCTTCTTCTTGGGTGATGGTGGGATCCTTTCTTTGCTCTAAAATTAGCTCACTTTTAAGGCAAAAATCCCCTTGGTGGGCCATAATTGGCTTATTTGCACCGTCCCACCCAATCACTTGGATGGGAGTTACAAGACCATGGCTAGAAAGGCTACACAAAGTGATCCACTGTACCACAGACTGACATTTAAAATTATCTCTGGGGCAGCAGTGTGGGAAATAAATAATTAGGAGAAAAGACCAACAACAAGATAGTGGGTAAGGTTGTTAAGTGAGAGTAATGGTGAAGGACTTTTCAAGGATGATCCTAAATTTCTGTAAAAAGTGGTGTCATTCCTGAGTCAAGTAATGCAAGAGGGAGAGTTGATTTGTGGGTGGATGTGCTATGAGCTGGAATCGACTCAACAGCAATGGGTTTGGTTTTTGGTTTATGGTAACTGGGGAGAATATGATGATTCATGGTGGATATATTACTTTTTAATTAATTTTTGTTTTTTAATATATACATATAATTTTAAAAGTCAAGTAATGTCAAGAGGGTACAAATCTAAACACACACACACACACACACACAACCCTTGCCCACCTCTCACATTGAGTTTCCATCCCACTTCCCTGAGATACTTACTTCCAACTGTTTCAGCTGTTACGTCCCAAGTGCCTGGGTTGGCAGTTCAAATCCACCCAGAGGCACCTCAGAAGAAAGTCCTGGCTATCTGCTTCCAAAATATCACAGTCATTGAAAATGCTATAAGTTCAGTTCTACTCCGAAACACAAGAGGTTGCCAGGAGTCTGTATCTCCAAATCAACTTGATGGCAACTTTTTTTGGTTGGCTATTATTTTTGGTATTTTCTCTCTTATTTAAACTTACTCTCTACTTTACTGTTATATTAGATGAGAATTTTACCTCTTATTTCTTTCCTTTCCTTTCCATCCACCCTTCTGCTATAGTTATCTCAAAATGTATAGTCATAATCAAATTCAGTGCTTCCATTATTATTACTATATATTTTCCAAAACTGATCAAAGTAGTAGTTTACTATGATTACCATTTCCTTTTATTGTGCCACTTTCTGTTTTTCAAGGATTTTATTATTTACTTTTTTTAAAAGCTATGGTAAATCTTTCCAACCTTCCCAATCATTTTACCCTTTTAATTCAGTGATAAAACTGAAACATAATGTTTTATTCTTATTTTTATTTACTTTGAATTATCCGTCTTTTCTCTGCCGTCCTCCTCCAGTTTGTACTGGTTTCTCTTTAAGCCTATTTCACTGTTTTAACTATTATCATGGAACTTACCTCTACTATCATTTTGGAAATACAGGGTGAAAAAAGTGATCAAAGTTCTTAAATGAGAAAAAGGCGATAGGACCCAGAGCACCTATAATGATTAACCTTTGAGAGGGGGTGGAACACATATTCTGAACTAAAACCTAGAAGTTAACTATTTGTGTGTATCTGGTTACTTTTCCAGATTGTGGTGAGAGAAGGTTAGAAAGCTGAAGGACTGCTCATTTAAGGGCTTCTATTTTTTTGTAGAAAATTGAAAGAGGTTTTTTCTCCTCTGC
>NW_004444061.1:269518-296593 GCF_000243295.1 Trichechus manatus latirostris
CTCTACCCATTATTGCACCTATCTGTACTGCATGATGAACTAATCTATCTGCCACTTCTTTTCTTACATAGTTTCAAAATGTACTCCATTGCATTTTCAGAGAGCAGAATGCTTTTGGTTAATCCAAGATATAAGAAGGATTATGACATATAGGTTGGGAAAACTCCTATGAAATCTTGCATGTATTATGTGAAAGAAAAAGGAATGAATATTTACTTCAAGAAAGCAGTGATTTTCATTTCTTACTATTTTATTTAAATAAAAAGATAATATATTAAATTATCTGAGTATCTGATTTGGATTTTTATTTATTTATTGGTTATTTTAATCATAGGCCATGGCACAGAAGGAAGATATGGAAGAGAGAATCACGACCCTTGAGAAGCGTTACCTCAGTGCTCAGAGGGAATCTACCTCCATACATGACATGAACGATAAACTGGAAAATGAGTTGGCAAATAAAGAGGCCATCCTACGGCAGGTTCAGTATCTCTGTCTTTTTTTTTTTTTTTTCTGGCCCATGTGTGTGCTGTCACTGTTCTCATGAAACCCAGAGTAAATAAAACAGGGCAGGAGTGCATTTCTTGGCATTTGGTCATTTTTAAACATTTAAAATGAAACTGACTAAATAGATGTAATTATCGGTATGAAATTTACTTTCTAGGAAAATAAAGACAAAACAGTGTCTTAATAATAACAAAATTAATGACTATTATTTATTTTGATTCTAGATGTGTACCAGTAACTATGATAAGGAGTTTATGTGTATTGCTTCACTTAATTCTAAACACCTCTTACAAAGTAGGCATGATTATTATACTGAGGAAACTAAGGTTCAAAGATGTTAACACTTTCCCATGGTCACACAGCTGGAAAATGCTAGAGCCAATAATGGAAGGCTACATCTATTTGGCTCTAGAGCAGGTGTCAGCAAACTGTGGCTCACGGGCCAAGTCTGGTTAGCTGCCTGTTTTTTGTAAATAAAATTTTGGTGGAACAAAGCCACTCTCATTCCTTACTCATTGTCTATGACTGCTTCTGCACTACAACAGTAGAGTTGAATAGTTGGAACACAGACCATATGGCACACAAAGTCAAGTGTATTAACTATCTAGCTGTTTACAGAAAAAATTGCCAGTGCAATCTCTAAAGCCTGGACTCGTAACCATTTTTCTATATTTCCTCTCCCCACGGGGCTAATACTATGGTTTTCAATAATTTTCTATCATAGTACATCTGAAGTCTTAGTACTGAGCAGCATTCCATTCAGTCCAGTTTATACTTATCAGTAATTTATTTTCTTTTTGCTGCAAGTGGTAAGAATCCTTCTATTTTGTTACTGTGCTGAAGTTCTTTAAGAAATAAAGATAAGTAATATATGAAAGTATGAGGGCAATCATAACTTTGCACATTTAGGTGTGGTAATAGCTGGTTGTAAATTGAGAAAAATAGATGAAGCCCAAAACCCCTAATGCCTGTTGTTTGCTATCCTAACTTTGACCATTTAAATGTCTATTTTACCATTACTTTTCAGATGGAAGAGAAGAACAGACAGTTACAAGAGCGTCTTGAGCTGGCTGAGCAAAAGTTGCAGCAGACTATGAGAAAGGCTGAGACCTTACCTGAAGTAGAGGCTGAACTGGCTCAGAGAATTGCAGCTCTGACAAAGGTACTACACTAAAACAATCGTTCACACTGGATGCACTTGTAGAAAGAAATGACACAATGATAAAACAGAATCTAAAAGATTTTCTTTTGACTCTTTAGACTCTATGAGTTTATTTAATCTTTACTACACTTATCTGTTATTTAGATAAAATTTTCCTATTACAAATATCTCATTATGCTGAAATAGGTAATTGACAAAAGAAAGCACTAATCCTCTTGCCTATTAAAACATTAACAAAAACAGAATTTAATGTAGTTATCATAATTATTTTTCAATGGTAAATTACAAAGTAATCACAAAAGATAAATACACAATGATAATTTTAGTATCTGTGTACATGGAACATAATCATTTAAGGGGCTGAAATTGTTTGGTATCAGAAATATAGGAGATATCATAAGCAGTTTATTCCTTTCTACCTATAATATGATAAAACTTGTGAGAAGTTGAAAGTTAGAGTTGTAGTCTAAAGTCTAAAGCCATTAAATAGTTAGAAAGTGGTTTACCTAGAAGTGATTTCTTCTGAGACAATTAAAATCAATAACGCCCTGAAGAATGTTCAGAATTATATGCTGTGTTATGGTGACCAGATTCTGACGATTATCTGCATATTTTAGTATTTCACACTGACTATATTGTTTTAAAGGACTATTTTTACCTCATTTTTTACAGGCAAATGAAATGACATTGCTTCAAAGTGTATATGCATGTCACTAGCATCAAGTCCATAATTTGTCACTAAAACATGTTTGACTTTTAATATCAATTCAAAAATATACACGCATTTTAGATATTCACACAATTATTAATATTTACCAGGTTTACCAGGGCACAGCTGTAAGTACATAAAAGAGGTATATGAACTGCAAATTAAAAATTCTTGCACTAGGGATTATCCAAAAGAATTGATGCAGCAAAGAAAAAGATGGGACCACATACCCACTTCCCTGAGAAAGTAAATAATTAATGAGGAACAGTAGACTGATCTGCCTGTTGGTTAAAATAGAAGAGTTAATCAGGTAGTAAAAATGCAAACATTTGACAAAATAGAGCAGGATTAGAAAATACTGGAATAGTTAGTTGTCCATAGGGTGTTGGAGTAACTAGTTGAATAAAACATTAGCTGATAAGGGTAAGCTTGCAATATGAATCCTTCCATAGCCACAAACCACACCCTTGACAATTAGAAATCTTCAAGGTTAGCCCGTCGGATGGCAGTAGGCATGTGTGTGTGAATCAGAACAAACCCGTCACCATTACTAGAGAAGGTTTAAAAAGTGCCAGTATATTAAAAAGGTGCAATATTTTAATTAATATATCATGAAGTTATTAGTGATAGGAGCATGTTTTCTTTCATTGAAGATTTCTTACATATTTTCCTTCGATTCAGTCTCATTTGAACGTGTATGACCTTAAATACACATTGTAAATCTTGCAAGTTATTTATTATTCCCCTGCTTTATCCAGTATATAGTATGACTCCTTTTAAATTTAAATGTTAAGCATATTAAAAATTAAAAATGCTTGATTTGTGAGTCCAAAACTGTTTTTATATAATGTAACAACACTAGGGAAAAAAATGACATATTGAGACATTTGAATGGTTGTTTCATTTACATGATTATAACCCACTGTTCTACCCAGTTTATTTCACTGATTAAGACTCAATCAACGTTTTGAAATAATTTATAGACACAGCCTAAGTTACCTTAAGTAACTTCCCCCCCTTTTTTCTATCTAATTCAAAACTTTGTCCCCATAATCAGGCTTTGCGGGCAATCATTTTAATGAGACAGACTATTTTACAAAATTTTCCAGTTCTTCTACTCATTTTATTAATGGATGTTGTTGTTGTTAGGTGCCATTGAGTTGGTTCCGACTCATAGCAACCCCGTGTACAACAGAACCAAACACTACCTGGTCCTGCACCATCCTCACAGTCGTTATGCTTGAGCCCATGTTGCAGCCACTGTGTCACTCCATCTCGTTGAGGGTCTTCCTTTTTTTCGCTGACCCTGTACTTTACCAAGCATGATGTCCTTCTCCAGAGACTGATTCCTCCTGATAACATGTCCAAAGTATGTGAGACGTATTAATGGGTAGTATTGGCAAGCATGGGACAGTTGGTTGTCTATAGAGTTTTGGAGTAACTAGCTGAATAAAACATTAGTCTGATTTGAGTAAAATATCAGTTTGGATCCTTTCATAGTCATAGATCATACACATAAACCCCTCTGGAAATTTTGGAAATGTATTATTTCTAAGATAAACATAAATTTATCATTTAATTAGAGAAATATTCCTTAAATTACATGAAAATAGGTAAACATATAAGCAGTATTATCTTTTTTCTTATAAATATGTTTTAAAGTAGTATAATGTGGATTAATATATATATACTTAGGCTTTTAATCAGAGGAACATGAAGAATTTTTACAGAGTTACCTTGCTGATTTACACTGGGGAGAGGGGGTCAGGAGAGTAACATGAAAAATAACTTCTGCAAACTTTAGTGTAAAATAATCATCAATATTATCCTGAGTAAAACATAAGAAAATCTGGGCACACAATTTAAAATTCAACAAATACTTGCCCCAAATGACTTTTGATGGATGGAGAATGAAACATAATTTGAAATACAATATTAGATGTGTACAACTTTAAATTAAAAATTTCTAAGAATTCTTGATTTAAAATGTATTTTTGAAAATGAGTAGAAGTTGTCTCTTCTTTTTTGCCCTTCTCCTTTTTATTCTCTTGAGCTCTTACTTTGATACTTTGTATTCACTTGTGCACACAGAATAATTTCCTTATATCCCTCCTACCTAATATATTGCCAAAATTCCATTCCCTTTGAACCCTTTTGGTGCCCTCATTATTTAACATAGTTTTATCCTTCTTACCAAAACACCAAACCCATTGCCGTCGAGTTAATTCCGACTCAGAGGAACCCTAGAGTATAATTGCCCCATAGGATTTCAAGGAGTGGCTGGTGAATTCAAACTGCTGATCTTTTGGTTAGCAGCCAAGCTCTTAGCCACTTGCCACCAGGGTATCCTTAAGAGTCTTCAAATGCTAGAATTCACCTTTCTTTTTATCTCCACCACCTTCTCTTCTGGTTCTGTTATCAGCAGGATTATTTTGGATATATAATTTTTAGATTCTTATCACCATAATTAGTTCATTATGAAAACTCCTTAAATGCTGAGATTTTTTTCCTGAATACCCTCCTTCTGCTTGTAACATTTTTTTAACATTTGAAAATATCACTCTTTTGTTCTCCCAAATTTTATGGTTTCAAGGATCTTTAACTTCTTGTTGTCCTGTGTTCCCAAGACCTGTAAAGAGTGTCTCCATAAGCTGCTTTTTCTTTCAATTGCAGTTCATTTTCAGTATTTCACTATTCTTGATCATGATAGTCTTTTTCTACTTCTTAACCTTCTTGACTATGCACTGGATAAAAAGATATATGCTTAGTTTAAACATAAGTTCCCCTCTCCTTTATTCTGAAATGGTGTTCTTAACAATCTCTCAGACATTTTATTTAGCCTATATGATTTTTCTCTATGTTTATTATCTGCTGCTTTTTTCTTCTTCTTCTTCTTTTTAGGTCATCTACACTTTGGTTTCTTCTCCAGTTCTGAGTATATCCACACTTTTTCCAAACCGTTTCTACCTTTATTTTCTCCTCGAAATTTCCTTATGATGTCTGAATTTATTCTTTTACTGCTAAAGCCACTTTTTTCTTCTTCCTCTTCTTCTAATGTGTGTATAGAAGGCAATGGTTGTTCAGTGGTTGAATTCTTGCCTTCCATATGAGACACCTGGGATTGATGCCCAGGCAATGCTCCTCTAGCACGGCCACCACTTGTCTGTGACTGGAAGCTTGTGTGTTGTTATGGTGCTGAAAGGATTTCAGCAGAACTTCCAGACTAGGACAGACTAGGAAGAAAGGCCTGGCAATCTACTTCCATAATCAGCCAATGAAAGCTCTATAGATCAAAACGATTTGGGGACTGACTTAACAGCAGCTAACAATGTGTATATATATGGAGCCCTGGTGGCACAGTGGTTAAAGCAATCGACTGCTAACCAAAAGGTAGGCGGTTTGAAACCACCAGCAACTCTGCAGGAGAAAGATGCGGCAGTCTGCTTCCGTAGAGATTTACAGCCTTGGAAACCCTATGGGGTCACTATGAGTCGGAATCAACTTGATGGCAATGGGTTGTTGTTGTTGGTTGTTTTACATATTATGTGTATTATACTGGTGAAGCTCATTGAAGGCTTTGAGAAAGTCAGAAATATATCTAATGGCTATAATTTTTTTTTAAATTTTGCAAGTATATACACAATTAACTAATCAAAATTTTGGTTTCCTAATCTTATGATTTGTTATGTTTTTCATTTCTTTAATTAAGAGCATTATCCCTCAGCAAGGACATAATTCATCTTGTATTCCGTGAGGTATCTGATACATTTTTATGACGAATAAAAATTATCAGCAATAATGTAATAATTTTAACATGACCAAATTCTTTTTCCACCTCTGAAGTGAATTTTTGAAATATTTAGTGCATTTCAAATAGCTAAGATGGGAAGAAATAGACCTTTGAAATACATTTAAAAATTTATTTTTTGAGACAGTTTTGGAAGTTGAAATTTACATGTCTTAACTACCTTGAATTAGACATCTGATTAATTTTAGTACCACTAACTGACAGTTAAAATGTACTTTTGAGAGATTATAGATACCTTTATGAATTTAGGTTATATAATTTCAACAAAATTGTGATACATTTACTGTATTTTAATTGAACTCTAAATTTTAAATGATTTTATAGAAACATATTATGGCATTTGGAGATTATGGTAGCTTGCTGTAATAGCTTGCTATGTTTGCTTCTGTTTGGAAATTTGGGGAAGAAGTGGGGAGAGAAATTGGTTATTTTTATTTCTTCATTATTTTTTCCCATTTATAAAATCTTATAAAATGTGAATGTTGAGTTATAATTTGCATAAGCACACAAGATTTGAAATGTTAAATGTGTATTTCATAGATTAAATTGAAATTTGTTGCATAAAATAGAACATATGCATATGAATCAATACATGAATAGGTTACTATTTCGTTTCGGGCACTGCATGACATATTTTTATATAGGCTTATATTTGCATAAAGTAAATTTCACTATTTTGGAATGAATTTATAAAATGTGATAGAACGTGTTCTGGGATTAATATTTTAGACATAACATACAGTCCTTTTAATGTCGTTATAAGTACTTAACTTATAATAATGTTTAAAATGTTGATGTAACTTTATATGTAATCTGTACATACCATATAATTCAACTATCAGCAATGTCACATGTGTTGAACGTGCTGCACCTGTGGTACCTGACAATCACCTTCAAGACACGTAACTAACCTTGGCAAACATTAGCTCACAAAGGCACTCCGCTGCCTATTCACCTTAGGGCACTATTTTGTTTCCATAGCAACAAATCAATGTAGAAGCAGTTTTGGACTGGTCCTTAGGGTGATTCAGGAGAGTTCACCAATATGTTTTCTTGTCCTCACAGCATTATTGCCATTTGGATAATTGGAGGACTTTTAATTACTTTCATTTAAAATTAAGCCTATGTCTGAGAACAGGCAGTTAGGTTCTAGACTGACAGCCATAATATGTATTCAGAGACCAGAAATCATTTTGTATGTTTGCCACTTTTGCTGAGGAAACTCGGTCCTGCTTGAATTTGGAAACACTCCTAATTAACCCTGTGGCTTAGCTTTCTTTCTTATATCTACAGAGTAGGGTTTATACTAAACGTTGTTCCAAATTTATTACACCTGAATCATTGCTTTAGCATATTCCTCAACATTGAAACACATTGTTTCCTTTGATTTTAAGTAATATGATTACACAAACAAACAAAAATATAAAACTTTTAACAATTTATCAGAGACATATTCTAGTGTTTGGTTTCCCATAATTCCAATTATTACATGACTTTTTCAGAGTTACTTTGATTCATTCTGTACTAGTCATTCATCAGCCGGCCATCACTAACCTTCCATACCTTAGGTTGATAGCTTTTTATTTTAGCATATCATTGTTTTTCATTTATAACCATCATCTGCATCATGTTCACCAGATACCAGTGTAGTTCTTTCCACATAAAATTCTGTCTATTAAAGTACTAAATTTGCTATCACACTTTTCTTTTAAGCATTCTGTGCTATGTTCTGTTCAGTGTCAGTGTCTTTAGTTCTGATTTTTCAATTTTGTCCCTCTCCTTTTCCTTGACTTGTTAGTCTGATCCAACCTCTTCTACTTCATCTGATGATTATCAATATGTTATGGAAGCTAAACTACAAGAAATGATCTCCATACGTAGGAAGGTAGTCCTACTGGACTTTACATTCTATTGCTAAATAGAATCCATCTAAGTTTTTCTTTTCATTTATAAAAATTATGTTACTTTTATTTATTGATAATCGACCATCTGTGCAGTTCAGTGCTTCAGGAGCTTAAGATTGAACAATGGCAGGTTTGTGTTCAAACCATGCACAGTCTGCATGTTACATTTGGCTGATTTCATTGCTCATAAATAACTCCAATGTTTTGCTGATGCTTGAATGTAACAGGCCTTTGTAGCTGACACATTTCAAGCAATGCTGTTCAGCTGCCTGTTTAAAGAAAGTTTATTTTTTGAAAACTGTTTTTGCGGTTGATAGTAGCTTGCTTGACATTTTATTTGAATTTATTTAGAACAAAAGAATTAACCAAATCTTACATTTTAGGTGCATTCTCCATATTTTTTACAGGCTGAAGAGAGACATGGAAATATTGAAGAACGTATGAGACATCTAGAAGGTCAACTTGAAGAAAAAAATCAAGAGCTTCAAAGAGTATGTATATTAAGAACCCCCCACCACCAGTTTAGGGACTTATATTCTGCATAAAGGAAAATAATATCTTGCTTGATTTTTGGTTATATTCATCATCTTGTGATAGGCCTAGTGCATTTTAAAGAAAAAAAAAGAGTTTCTAAAAATTTAATCTATACAGAAATAAAATGAAATTTTATTTAAAGACCAGCAAAAAATATGAAAACAAACCCAAAAACTTGTTAAAGTGATTCTCTTGTTATGTGTTTCTTTTCTCTTCTTTTTTGCTTGAACATAAGGCTAGACAAAGAGAGAAAATGAATGAAGAACACAATAAAAGATTATCCGATACTGTGGACAGACTTCTGACAGAATCCAATGAACGCCTACAGCTGCACTTAAAGGAAAGAATGGCTGCTCTGGAAGAGAAGGTAACATGGACAGGAGGGTAGGATAACAAGAACACTTAGCAATGATCTTAGGATCAAGTTTGTTTCATACACTGCTGCAATCACTGTATTAGTCAGGTTATCCATTTACTTTCCGTAGTTAAAAGAAAAAAATGCCTGATACAGTCTATTCAAATATCTCAAGTGACCGAAATCTACTACTAGTCTAAAACTAAAAATATAAATGAGTTTATATCACCAACAGAATACGTGTGTCAATCTCACTAAAGGGGTTCAGGAATCTGAAATCTTCAGCTGCCATGTTTTTAAAAAATGATTTGTACAGTCTGAAATTTGATTCACAATTATGTATGTCTCATTGATAGTTGGCAGCTACCAGACCACCAAGATTTACTTGAGCTGGTAGCCAATTCCAGAACATAAGCAAAGGTGGGAGCTAGAATCCAGAGAACAAACCATTTTGAAAATTTAGATTGAATGCCAATCACTACTTAAGCTAGACTTTTTCCACTGCTACATACAAAAAAACATACAGGGAAAGATGTTTCAGTGAACAGTTAAATTGGTTTGATTAATTTACCCCTTAAGAAGTCATGAGACATGTACTCCTCCCATATTCAACTCTAAATGTCAAGACATGGCCACAATATCAATTACTACACTCTTAATTTAATTTTACTCTACAAATTTGAAAAGAATACAGAATTTTAAATTGCACTTTATAAGAATATAAATAAAATACAGAGCTTTCAACAGCAGTAATATGTTAATAGCAAGGATTCTTTTAATTATTTATGATGCAATTTATTTTCACGTTTTTGTGGCATGTAACAGTTTTCTGAATAGCTTGAATTTCATTTTTACTTCTCTAATAATTTAACTATTATTAGAAATTATTAATTCTGTATTTGAAATAGAAATTAGGAAATTAAACTCTTAAAAAGTATGATCTGATTATTTCTTCTCTCCTCAGTTAGTAAAAATGAATTAACTTGAGTTGTTTATTCATAATACCTCTGGCTAATATTCAGCGTTTTATTCAGTTTTTCTCATTTGAAAACTAACCTAATTATTTCTAATTAAAAAGTAGTCTGAGAAGAGGCAAACAGGCAGAGCTTAAAATGTAATATTTATTCCATATGTCCATCCAAGGGTGACAAAAAAATCATTCCCCATTAAATTACATATTTCTCAAAATATTCAGGTACCATGTTTAAATATTTCCTTAAAATTGGTTTCTATAAAAACCAAGAAATTTATGCCCCGTGGAAGGAATCAAAGAAGATTATACAGTGATTAGACATAAATTCATGCATTTATTATCTTCTACTTAATTTATAAATACTTTCTCTGCTGTTGTTTTTTTTTTTCTGTAGAATGTTTTAATTCAAGAATCAGAAACTTTCAGAAAGAATCTTGAGGAATCTTTACACGATAAGGTATTTTGGAAACTTACTTTTTTGGTCCATTTCTTCTTTTTTAACAGTGATGGATATTTTGTTGTAAAATAAATTTGATAAGAAATAATTCTGGAATGTTATTTTTTAAACAATTTTGATTTTCATATTATATATACAGAAAAGTGTATGCATATGTGTAGAATTCAATTAATTTTCACAAACTAAGCACACTATAAATCAATAATCTGGAAGACCCCCTCATGTTAGGTTCAGTCACTAATCACCCCCTCAAGAATACTCACTACCTTGACTTTGAAAAGAAAAAAATTGATTTTGCCTTGGTTTGTACTTTATATAAACGGAATAAAAAGTTTATGCACTCATTTGTGTCTAGATTGAGATATCATTATAGCAAAAAATGTATTAAATCTATTATATATAAGAATTGTGCTAGTTACATGGTTGCAAACATGATTTTAGTTCCAAAGTAGGCAAACAATCTCACTGGGGAGAGAGAACATGCCTTTGACAAAGCAATGAAGATGCAGGATAGCAGATGCCAACTGCCAAACAAGTGAAGGAGACATTAAGACTACACCTTGGGGAGATCACCATACATTCCTGCTATGAAGAATGCTCAGGGAGGTGGGACTTGACTAAAATTTTAAGGAAAGATAGGACTCGGCTGCAAGCCTTTCAAACACAGTGCATATGGCATGATCACAGGTGCTATTTTGCAGGGGAGGGAGTGAGGAGTGAGGGTGATATCTTTAATAATAGGCTTAACATTTGGCTGGAATCAGTGATTCCTATTACAGAATATATGGTAGAAGAGTTAGATAAGAATCAGATGGTGAAATCTTAAAAGCTGTAATTGTCTTTTTTTCCTTCATTAGCCTGTGAAATTCTTGAGTTAGCAGTTTTTGTCTTATTTCATTAAGTAAGACTTAAGAACTAACTAACTTAAGACCTAATCTATAAATATTTGTTGAACAAAAGAAGGAAGGGATGGAGAAAAAGAAAGGAAGGAGTGAAAAGGAAGGAAGTAAAGAAAGTGGGAAGGGAAGGAGGGATGAAGGAAGGAAGGAGGAATGGATCTGGAGGAAGTATGGCATATAGAAGATATTGGAAAAGATGAGAGATCAAGGTAGGAGAGAACAATTGTACATTTAATCTTACCCAGTGCTATATATTATGATGATAATTTAAAAAATAACTATCTGGTCTTCACAATCAGGGTGCCCACAATCTCCTGATAGGTGAACTATTAACAATATAATATGGCAACTAGAAAGTAGCATCTAATTATTTCTTAGGTAGTTTAGAGAGGCTACATAGAAGAGATGAAATTTTAGCAGGTTCTTGAAGATAAATATGATATTAACAGATAAAGAAAAAAGGCAGGACATTCCAGGCAGAAAATGGAGCCTATTTAATAGCACAGAGAAAATAAAGATGGGTTCGTTCGAGAAGCCACTGAAGTTTGCTGTGACTGGTATGTGTTTGAAGAACTAGTTTGTGACCAGATTGTGAAGTTTGGACTTGATCTTGTTAGGCTATGTTATGTTATCCAAAGCTGTGTGTGTTCCTGAAACGATGCCCAGAACCCACTCCCCCACCACCTACCCAAGCCTTATAGCTTCAACAGTCTGCCTAAGCAACCAGGAATACTGCTCACTTCATACTTTGCATTCTTGTTTACGTAAATCATCAAAGGAAGAAAATCCCAGGTTATACCCCACTCCTGGACTCTTATCCAGCTGCAGACATTCCCTAAACTGACCACATCCCCTAGCTCTTTGTAGCTCCTCAAATTACCACTCTGCCATCTATAAACCACAGTCCATCATCAGCAAAATCCTCCATACGCTCAACTTCTCTCAGTATGTCATCTCATCACCCTTATCTCTAAAATTTTAAATTCCTACAGCTAAGTTCTTTTTTGATCTAGCTATCAGTGTTCTCATTCAATCTCATGGATGTAAATGCCATATACAGATTGGGCACTCCTAAATTTAGAGCATTAAATGGTCCTGTCCCCTGAGGAGCATTCCTGTATTCAAGTGCCAACTCAACATCTCCATTTAGACACAAAGGCATTTCAAAATTAACTCTGCCACCTACACCACTACTAACTAACCTGCTTCTTCAGCAGTCTTCTCAGTAAATCTCAATTTCTTCCTTTCAGTTACTCAGGTTCAACACTTTGGAGTTATTTTTACCTGTCTTTATCTCATACCCCACATCAAATAAATAGCAAATCCTATTAGTTCTATTCTATAAATTTAAACAAAATCTAGCCATTCTCTCCCTAACACCATTTCTGTTCAAGCCATCATTCTATGCCTGTGATTTTGGAAACCAAAAACCAAACCCGCTGCTGTCAGTTGATTCTGACTCATAGCGACCCTATAGGATAGAGTAGAACTTCCCCATAGGGTTTCCAAGGAGGAGCTAGTGGATTTGAACTGCCGACCTTTTGGTTAGCAGCCATAGCTCTTAACCACTGCTCAGCCAGGGCTTCTTGTGATTTTGGAAGGCCCCTAATTTTTTTTTTTTTCTTGCCTCTGAATCTTATTCAACAGTCCGTTTCATCTCAGTCGGAATAATCATGTCACTCTCTGCTCAAAATCCTCCAGTCATTACTTATCTTACTCGGAGAAAAAAGCCAAAGTCTTTAAAATGGTCTACAGATCTGCACTTCCACCAGTCCGCATATGTTTCTTAACCTATCTTCTGCCTTTTTTCCCCATAACCTTTCCAATCCGACTGCATCAGGCTCCTTGCTCTCTAAGTCTCCAAGTATACTCCAATTAAAGGTGTTTGCAGTTGCTCTTCCTTTTATCTGTCATGACTTTCCCTAAGATATCCCCATTTATTATTCCCTCCCTTTCTTTAGGTCTTTGCTCAAGTATCGTTTTATCAAAATCCTCTTCTATGACCCCCTATTTTCTCCCACCCACCAATAAGTTCATTGTCTTTTCCACTAAATTGTACAGTACATGAAGACAGAAAACTTGTCACTCTACTGATGCATCTTAGATGTCTGGCACAGAAGAGGTGCTTAATACATATTTGTGGAAACAATGAACAAATGAATTAACAAAGCCATCTGCAAACTATAGAATATTTTTAAACAGAGTTTATTTGATCATACATGTGTTTAAATGATGCATCTCACATAAGGATACATGGGGAAGACATGACAGGACCACCACCTCTATGGAAGCTGGTTAAAATAATTCAGGAAAGAGGGTAAAAGATTAGAATAGGATGGTGAAAGTAAAAATTGAAAAAAAACAAACAAGAGAAATATTTCAAAGATTCGAAGGCCAAATTGACAAAACTGTTTGGTGAGAAAATAAGTAGGAGTCATGTAAAATTTTAAGCATTGGTCTATGGGAGTAAAAAAAAACAGCAATAGAAAATTCAGAACACAATTAGACATTTATATTGTAACAGTGTAAAAGTTATAATCATTAAAATAAAATTAAGATCCCACATAAGCATTTAATTAAGGGTTGTAGGACAATCCTTATCTATATAGATTTACAGCTCAAAACTGATCATGACAGTCTGACAAAATTATCAGTATCACAAAAAATTGTACCAATATCAAGCTAATAATTTTCATATTAGATTGTTAAGTTTCTTTCTTAAAGGTGGTGAGTTTTTGCTGGTCCTGTTAATCCAATCTTCCTTCTCCTTCATCCATATGTCCTTCAACCTTCATGGAATAATGAAAATTCTAGTTATTGCATAAGCAAGAGGTTTTCCTTATTTTTTAAAACTGGTTATGATCTACACTCTGAATTTTGAAGTGATGAATGCTCAGCTGATCTTGATCTTGATATTCCCATAAGTTTACAAAAATTTAGTATCAGTTAATGCCAGGGAATGTAAAAAAAAAAAATATTCATTTTTGCTGTTCATGTTTTCATTCCAAGGAGAAATTTCAGGCATTGTATTTTACTATTATGTCCAATAATCTTTAGTGCAAATATATGCATCAGATTTTTCTTTTTTACAAAGCCATTAAGCTTGGTTTTACATGACTTAGGGTAGGTATTATTACTCATTGCCGTCGAGTCGATTCTGACTCATAGCGACCCTATGGGACAGAGTAGAACTGCCCCATAGGGTTTCCAAGAAGTGGCTGGTGGATTCGAACTGCCAACCTTTTGGTTAGCAGCTGAGCTCTTAACCATAATCCACCAGGGCTCCATAGGTATTATTGGCATATGTATATTATCTGAATAACACTTCCTTGATTGTTTAGGAACGATTAGCAGAAGAAATTGAAAAGCTGAGATCTGAACTTGACCAAATGAAAATGAGAACTGGCTCTTTAATTGAACCTGCAATATCAAGGTAACATTAAACTAAAAGCTTATCTATAGTTTACTAAACTTCAGTATGAATTTCCTTATGGTGTCATATCTCCTCAAATAAAAGAAACAAGTACCTTCTGTTGCTTAGTAGTCATTACCCTATTTTTATTCCTTACTAATTTATAGTTTCTACATGCAAACATAATTCGCTAATATAAAAATCCTTCCTGCATATATGCAATAAAATTTTAATTTATTTCTTTTCTTATTGTGTATTTAAATACATAGGTAGAAATATATGGAATAATCCTTAAATGAAGAAATTTAACTGTATATAAGGAAATTGCCTCTCATTCCAGGAAGAAGCTTTAGCCCTTTGCTCCATATGCAGCAATGTGTTCAACTCTTAATGTGATTGAAGAAATATAATTGATTATGGTCTCTTAACATCTTTCTATTTTTGTTAATATAATAGAGGGAAGAAGAAATTAAACATGTATAAAAAGCATTCAAATAAACCTGGGATACTTATCTACTTTGACTCAATAATTCATTTTAAAAGAGAGAAGGAATGGGATAATTGATTGATACACAAACACACACACAAACACACACACACCCCACATATATATAAGTATATAAAATGGGATGGTTGACTAGTATATATATACTGTTTATATACTTCATATATAATTTTCTTTTGTACTTGGGACTTTCATTTCAAATTGATGAGAAAATCTAAAAGAATTGACTCATTTACTACTTTATTTATTAGACAACACAAAATCATTTCAGCTGCTTGAAACTTGATCACCGGATCAAGAAGTCTATTTTTCTCAATCTTATGCTTTATTTTAAGAATGTTAGCTCCATAACAGCAGGGGGTTTTGTCTATTTTGATAACAACTGTAACTTTAACACCTAAAAAAAGGTGCCTGGCATATAGTTTGCTCTCAGAAGTATTTGTTGAATAAATGAATATCTGATAAGGCAATTTTAAGATGCTCACGTAAATAATTCAAATTAATAAAATTTCTAAAGGACCTTATGCTATTTTAAATATGTGCCAATAAAAACAACATTCAGTATTTTTAGTATTTCTATCTTCAGTTTAATATAAGAAACACAGTTTTCTAGGCATAAAAATACCCAAAGAACTTATAAATATGTAAACTATTTATTTTGGAAAATCATCTTTATTGTTCTATTTTCTTTTATTCTGACGTATATCTGAATTGAAATTATTAATTCATCGATACGTGTTCATACGGCAATAATAATAATAATGAAGGAGGAGAAGAGCTGTTAAAATACCAAAAGTGTAAATACATAGCATGAGCATTAGCCAATCAACAAATTATATATCTACTAACAGGACCAGTATAAATTGGAATTGACTTAACGGCATCAGAGTCTTAACTGGTTAGGACCAAATTACATGGTTCATGGCCTAAAAAACTAATGAATAAATTGTAACCTATTTAGACCTTCAAAAAGCCTCTCAAAATATTGTACACCAAATATGATTTACAAATGGAATAGTTGTTGTTGTGTGCCATCAAATTGATTTCTACTCCATAGGAACTGAATATGACAGAGTAGAGCTGCCCTATAGAGTTTTCTTAGCTGTAATCTTTATGAAGCAGATCATCAGGAATTTTTCCCTTGTAGCCACTGGGTGGGTTTGAAACAACTGAATTAGTATAGAAATACTACTTCTGTTGTCTGCTGAGAGGGAGCTGAATAAAATGAAAGAGGTGAGCAGTTACTTTTCTGGGTAAAGTATAAGCCATGGTCTCATCAAAGATTGGTATTGGCTTGGGTCGTTTTTTCGAGATATGTGGAGCATCTACCCGCCAGAGAGTGATGCACTGGGGATATAGTAGGGATATAGAGTACATGTTCCTGATGGAAAATACAGAAATATTAGTTTGAGGAGTATTATAATATGGGGGATACCTGTAGCTAGGATAGTGTATAAAAATGAGATTTTTAAGCTGAGACCTTAAGAATGTTAACCATATAAAGGTGTGAAGAGACTATTTCAACTAGAAAGAACAGCATGTTCAAAGGTTCAGAATCAAAAGAAATTGAGAGTTATTGAAGAAATTGAAAGAAAGTCAGTAAAGCTTGATTGTAGAGTAAGGAGGAGAGTAGCTAGGAGTGAAGCTGGAAAGTAGAAAGGGCCTAGATTGCAGAGGGCCTTGTAAGGAAGGTGCAGTGCTTTGGTCTTTAGCCTATGTAACTGGGAAGACACTAAAGAGTTTTAAGCAGGAGATTGCTATGACCAGATCTGTGTTTTGCTTCACATTTTTATCAATGATTTGCTTTTGGGAGAAAAAGAACAATAAAACAATACCCCTAAGGATGATGAGTTATAATGGAAATTCCACTCTGATGTCCAGAGAGACAATCTAAGCAGCCATAGGCAAAAAAGTACCTACAGTGTTCCAAGCTGGATAGTTTAGGACTGTTATGTAATGTATTTAACTCTTTCATGAATTTATCAGATATTTATTAAATACTAACTATATGCCAGACACACATCCTGAGAAAACAGTGATAACTAAAACCTGGTCTTTGTCTTTATGAAACCTAGAACTTCTGCCCAATAGATAAAGCTTGAGAGTTGTGCAATTTATGAGTATGGCCTGGTTTGGTTAGTTTTTTATATATGACTTATCCCCAATAAAACTATTTTCCTTGATTAAGTCTCAAGGTAATTGCTATATTAACAATGGCTGTCCTCTTTGTTGGGGATGATTCTATAATCCATGTACTCTAATATCCCATTTGGCAGAAAGCAAGGTCTTACATCAATTAGGTCAGAGTCTTCACTGTTGCAAACCAGACTTCATCTAGACTTTTTTAACCTTGCCAGTTATTTAGAAATGCTTGTCTTTGTTCATAAAGAGAACTAAGGCATACAGGAGGAACAGTAGGAGACTCCAAGTTTAACAGAAAACACAGCTCTGAGCATATTTCCTACTGATGATGGAAGTTACTTCATTTTATAGGACAGCATGTTGTCGTTGCTATTAGCACCATCATTATTATAGCAATAAACTGAATTTGCTGTAAATCTGTATACAAATAATATGCCTGGGGAAACAATTTTTGCACTTTAATTACAGTGTACTTTATTACTATGTTTATTAAAAACCAGTGTGATAATATTTTCCAACTGGAATTTTCCAACTGTTTTGCCTCTAAGCAGATTTCAGAATCAAATGTTCTTATACAAAGATTTTTCTTTATCTTTTTAGAACATAGTCTTATCAAAAGCTGAAAAATTGTTCCGGTGGTATATCCCATTATATTAAAACAGTAAGATTATTATGTTATCTCAATCTGATGGTAAGCTTTTGGTTGAGTCCCTAAATTGGCATTGAAATATAGAAAATAAACGTGAATAAATTTCTCCAAAAATTTTAAAATTTGAAAATATCTAAGACTCAAAAACTTTATGTGTTTTTAGTTACGTTAATGAGAAATATCTGAAGCAAATACATTAGCAAATAAATATTCAGATATTGATTATCAGTCCTAATATGTTTTAGTGTACTATCACCTTTGAAAATGATAATGATAATTATTGAGCAGAAAGATTATTATTATATTCTAAAAGGAGAAAATGAACTTCACCTTAGGGAATGGAACTGCAACTAGAATTTCTAACATAAGCCTCTAGAGACTCATCAAAGCGTTCATAACAATTCATCAAATTTCTTTCTTGAGGTTTATTTCTTCGAGGGTTTATACTTTATTGCCAATTAAGCAGTGAATGGTGATTTGCTGGTAGGTTTAATTTCTGAGATTGGATATATTACATGTTTCCGTTTTTGCCAGGACTCATCTAGACACCTCAGCTGAGTTGCGGTATTCAGTGGGATCACTAGTGGACAGCCAGTCTGATTACAGAACAACTAAAGTGATACGAAGACCAAGAAGAGGCCGCATGGGTGTGCGAAGAGAAGAGCCAAAGGTGAACTTTTTATTTCAACTCTTTAAATAAATACACTACATCATCTTGGATAGAATTTCAGCGTTGATGGAATTAAAAATGCTAATATTTTTATTAGTTTCAAGTGTGGCTCATGATATATATATTTTTTAAATGCACTTAATATATACCACTGGAGCCCTGGTGGCACCAGTGGTTAAGTGCTATGGCTGCTAACCAAAAGGTCAGCAGTTCAAATCTACCAGCTGCTCCTTAGAAATCCTATGTGGCAGTTCTACTCTGTCCTATAGGGTCACTATGAGTCAGAATCAACTTGATAGCAATGGGTATATACCATTAAACTAAGCATTTTTATGTAGTCAGCCATATAACGTTATGAAGTAGGTACTATTTGTATCCTAATTTTAGATGTAAAAAGGTTGAAGTATAGGAATATTAATTATAAAACTTTACACAGCAGGCAAGTGATGTAATCAAAACTTGAGTCTACATTTGAGTGGTTCCCATGATTTTAAACATTATGCTTGCTATACTGCCAAACATTAAGTTTTTGTTTGCTTGGGCACATACGCAGACATTCATATTATTAATCAAAAGTAATTATATATTTTTAATTAAAGTTGCTATTTTAAAAACACTTTGGGGAAAATGTACATAGACAATTGAAAGTGTGTCTAGAGAACTGTGGAAGATACACTGCCGTATCAGGCTTTCTTTTAATCAGTAACTAAAAATTTGTAAGCTATGCATGTTAAGTAGGTACGTAGTTGCATTTCATAGAGAAGTAGTATAGTTCCTATGTTCCTAAGTATATTTTGTTTATCCCAACCATTTTTATGTGTCCAAAATACTATATAATCCACACATGCTCATTTATACACAGGACCTTGACACACTTTGCTTTTAATTTTGCACCAATATGTCATGTACAAGTTAATTCCTCTTAGTAGGCATTCAACACCCTTTGAATGGATAAATAAAGAAGTGAATAAATGAAGAATACATGAAATCTGTCTCTGTTATTTTATCATTCTTATGTGGCAAATAAACTAGCGCTAATTGATATCAAAACAATTTGTAACACAATGCTAACACAGGTCCTCAAATCTTAGGTCAATACTTAGGACAATATAATATGGTCCTCCAGATAAATCATTTTATATGATCACAAAAATGAAAACCAATTTTTTTTTAATTACAGAAAACTATAGTACCTCCTCTTTTTGCCCAACTCCTTCATAATTTCAGATCACAGCTTACAGACACTAACTTATTGGTTACTGAAGACTCTCATTCACGTGACAAATTTATTATACCAGTTAAAATATAGTCATGTAGATTAGCATGCATTGGCTTACAAAATCAATTTGGCATCAAGTGACCAGAGCAGTGGAGATGAAATTAAATCACTTTGCAATATTTTAATAATATTTTTTAAAAATCTATGTAACTGAATGGTGGGGAGAGAGTTCTTATGTAATTTGTTGTGTGATAATATTTGTGATTTCTGGGTATATTAAAGAAAATGTAAGTAAAAAAATTAATACATGAAAAGGGAATGTTTGACTACAAGTAAATAAAGATTATTATATTTGGAAATGAGAAAAAATGTTGCAAATGTAGATGCGTTAAATATTGCTTTGAATGTGGGTTGCACTGGAACTCAGAAGTTTATCATTTTTATTCATATTAAAATATTGATATTTCTGCTGACAATTAATGTCTACCATTACTTAAAATTTCAAAAGTACTACTTCATTGATCAGTAAATTAGTATGTTAACAATTGTTTCTGCTTTTGCCAGATCAGCTATAAAAGCATGCATTTTTTTTTTTTATGGAATAGTGCTTTAAAAATGAACAATATGATAAATACTCTACATTGTTAATTTATTATTTAGGTGAAGTCTCTTGGGGATCATGAATGGAATAGAACTCAACAAATTGGAGTGCTAAGCAGCCACCATTTTGAAAGTGACACTGAAATGTCTGATATTGATGATGATGACAGAGAAACAATATTTAGCTCCATGGATCTTCTCTCTCCAAGTGGTCATTCTGATGCCCAGACTCTCGCTATAATGCTTCAGGAACAACTGGATGCCATAAACAAAGAAATCAGGTGAGTTCAATTAGTGTTGATGGTTTCAAGGCATTAGAAGACCTTGATACTGAAAATGTGGTCCTCAGATCCGCAGCACCAGCATCACCTGGTTGCTTGTTAGAAATGCAGGTTCTTGGATCTCACCACACACCTACTGAATCAAAATGTACACTTTCACAAGATCCACAAGAGATCTGTGTATCTCCTGAATAAAATCTGGGAAGCATTGAATTAGGACAGCTTTTGTAAGGTACATATATGAAACACATACAGATTAATGATATTAGAAGCAATATTAAAAAAAAAAACAAGGTAAACATGATAAAATATTTTCCAACTAATTTTATAGTACTTTTTGATTTATAATTTACCATTTAAAAGGAAGATATTTGTGTTAATAAAGTACATTTGTAAGTTACATTTAACACTGTAATAAAGCTACTAAATCACATGCAAGTTAATGAATATCCAGCTTCCTGAAAAGTATTTAGACATCAGAGTGAAGTTTCCTCTATATTCTTTTTAAATCAATTTTAAACCATAATATCAGGGAGCATGTATTCTTGGACATTTACTAATGTCAAATGCCTTTAAAATATTTATGCCAGTATTTTTTTTTTTTTAATTCAACACCTACAGAGCATATGCTAAAGGCAGGATAGGGTGCTATGCTCTGCCACAAGATCTGAGATAAAAAAATTAAAAATTAAAAAAAACAGACCATGACTTTACATAATATGAAAAGTTATATGTAATACTATACTACTGCTGCTACCTCTGCTACTGCTAATGCTATTCTTAATAATAAAATTAAATTTCTATAGTAATGTATTTCATGAAAATTGAAGACTGTTAATCATAATATTTGTGGTTGGTTAATTGTATTCACTGATGCCTACAACTTACTTTTCAAGTCTAGCTGCTGCCATATTTCATACTAAAGCCTTATTCTTATCTAGATTTCTTCTGGTGGTCACATAAAATTCATTACATCAGTAGAAGTAAGTACGTTAGTATCCAAGTTTAAGGCAAATCAAATTGATCAATAAAAATCCTCTGCCATTTTTGGTAAATATGTGTACATATTATCAAACTAACCAAATGAGAACTCAATTTATGTGCATTCTTTAAATATAAAAGGCTTAAGTATTTCTACATATGAAGCCTGACAAGTATCTTTTATATTCTCATTCTAGAGGCAACAAAATATTTTGGTGATGTGTTCTAAGACTGAATTATTTCATACTAGATAATGAAAAAAATGTATTATCACTGCACAGTATGTATAACTGATTATTTCCAAAGACTAGATAATCTTAAAAAATTGAAATTGTACAAAACAACATTTTGAATGTTGAGCAATGTTGTCGCTATGATGACAAATTTAACTTAATATATACTTTCCTGAATACCAATGACATCCACAGACTTGTTGTGTCACTAACTTGACTCACCTCAGTGAAGGTTCTACTGTGTCAGGTGGATTTATTTTCTTTCAAACATCAGGAATCTATTTTTAACTTGTTTTGTCAACTGATGAACATTCTTTTTTTTACCATTTTGGACAATGCCTGTATTTGCTCTCTCTCAATCTGATTAAATCTGTTCACTTCCTTCTAAAACTATATGTGTGTGTGTATATATATATAGATATGGATATAGATATAAAGTAGTAATAAAGTGATGTTGTTTGTTATAGTTGATTGCCATTGAGTCGATTCTGACTCTTAGTGACCCTATAGGACAGAGTAGAACTGCCCCACAAGGTTAGGAAACCCTATAATATTCTGCTCCTGTAAATATTATAGGGTTTCCTAGGCTATAATATTTATGGGAGCAGATCGTTAGGTCTTTTCTCCTGTGGAGCCACTGATGAGTTTGAACCACCAACCTTTCAGTTAGCAGCCCAGTGCTTAACCATTGTGGCACCAGGGTTCCTTCAATAAAATGATAGGTAATTTAAATTTATCTCCTGTTTAGATTGTTATTGTAAACTATTTATAAACTGAAACTATCACTCCCTTTCAGTGAAAATGCAAATTTTACTTTTGTTTTCCTATTCCCAATAAGTAATTGTACAATCTTAAAATTAGAAGAGAACTAAGACAACTTAGACAACATCTAAATAGTCCAAAATATGACAGCTATGGCTACATGGAATAAGTAACTTTTCAGTAGTGTAAATTATATCTCATAAACCCACTGCTAGCATACTCTAATGAAGATGTTATTAGATAACAGGATGAGTCCTTCTGGAAAAAAAAAAATATTTGGCTTATAGGAGAAAAGGAAGATAATACCTAGTGTTTAAATTTTGGCATTTACACCTCTGATTTTTTGGTAATTCTTACTTTTTTGATGTTGAATATTTTCTGAAGTATTTTTAAATAGAAATGGCTATAAAAACGGACTTCTTCCTAAGGGAAATGAAAGGGGCACATATTAAAACCTTAAACCAAGAATGGAAAGTAAATTTCAGTTTTGTACCAACTCCAATTGATCAGTAGAAGCACTACTTCGAAGGATTCTGAAGTCAGTGTAATAATTTTGCACTTAAATGACTGATTAGCAGTGTGTTCCAAGGGATGTCTCCCATCTCCATTTTATTCCTTCCCCCTCTTCTCAAAGAAGGGTATTGGAAGATGCATTGATTTAGCTGACCCAGCCTATGGCCCATGTTTCCTAATTAAGTCTTCCTTAATTTTACCTTCCTTCTGCTTTCTTTTAATGGCAACACTAAAGATAAGATAGTTGTCCTATGTTTCCGATTTTATGTAGAAGAACTTCACCCATTTAGTCATAGTCGTATTACTCTGCCTATGCAATATACAGATCTGTGAGATGCACTTAATGAAAAATTCTGATGCCTTTTATTTTGTAATGAGTATAAAATTCAGCTCAAAAATTATATGCGATGTCCCAGTTTCTATTTTTCATACTCATTCAGCCAGAGAAAGAGAAATTTATCGATTTTAGATCCATTCTTCTTTTCTTCTTTTAATTTTTACAGATTCTGAGGCATGCTAGGACACAGATGCTTCCGCAAGTTTGTATGACTTTGTCTGCTTAGATTTCAATCTGATATATTTTCTTCTTGCAGTCTTCCAAGAGTGCTACCCAGAGGACAAAAGACAGGGCTCCTTATTCCAGGACTCCCCAACATCTGCAAATTTACACAGTTTTCCCCCAGTCTCTCAACCAGGCAACTAGGGGGAATCATTTCTAGTATCTAGGAGAAGCCCTAACAAAAAACCCATTGCCGTCGAGTTGATTCCAACTCATAGCAACTCTATAGGAGACTGTAGAACTGCCACATAGGGTTTCCAAGGAGCGGCTGGTGGATTCGAACTGCCGACCTTTTGGTTAGCAGCCGAGCTCTTAACCACTGCGCCACGAGGGCAAATAAGCAAAAGTGTAGTCCATGGACCAGCAGCACCTAGGAGCATATTAAAAATGCAGAGTCTCATGTCCTACACTGGACCTACTGCATCAGATTCTGCATTTTAACAAGATTCCCAGTCTCTGTAAGTGCACATCAAAGTTTAAGAAGCACAGGCATACAACACCATCACTCTCACAATGCTGTATACCTTCTTGCCCATTACCCAGCTCATCATTCTACCACAAACTTTCCAAAGTCTCTGACTCTAGAGTCAACGAACACTCCTGTTTTCCTCAGTCTATTCTCTGAATGTTTCTCTCATCGCCTTGTATTAAGCAACACCCAGCTCTTTTCTGAAGTCACCACTTCCCCTTCAGCTCCCTCAAGAAGTAAGAAGATTTATACCCTTACACCCTGAATACCTTAGGCGAAGAGAGTGGTTAGGCCCTCTTTGTTACCCATACCTACTTCAGACTATTACTCATTGTCTTAGTCATCTAGTGCTGCTATAACATAAATACCACAAGTGGATGGTTTTAACAAAGAGAAATTTATTCCTTCACAGTCTAGGAGGCTAGAAGTCCAAATTCAAGGCATCAGATCCAGGGAAAGGCTTTCTCTTTCTGTTGGCTCTAAAGAAAAGGACCTTGTCATCAATCTTTCCCTGGACTAGGAGCTTCTCAGTACAGGGATCCCAGGTCCAAAGGAGGCACTATTCTCCCGGCTCTTGTTTCTTGGTGGTATGAGGTCCCCCTGTCTCTCTACTCACTTCTCTCTTTTATGTCTCAAAAGAGATTGGCTTAAGACATAATCCAATCTTGTAGATTGAGTCCTGCCTCATTAACATAACTGCCACTAATCCCATCTCATCAACATCATAGAGACAGGATTTACAACACACAGGAAAATCACATCAGATGACAAAATGGTGGATAATCACACAATACTGGGAATCATGGCCCAGCCAAGTTGACAGATATTTTGGGGGGACAAAATTCAATCCATGATACTCATGTAGACCTTGTGAAAACACTCCTATCTTAAGCCTTATGACATTTGACCATTCCACCCTCTTTTACTCTTAATTATTGTTAACTTCAAACCTCCAGGTCTCTTCCTCTTGTTCACAGAAACAACAACTACCTTTGGTACCTGGCTAATAACCCCTACCTTTCTATTCTGAGTCCTACCACACCCTTTAATGGACTCAATATGTCTATGGAATACACATTCTGTGTTCACTAGCCCTCCCTGCCACCCATTTCTTGTCCTTCCCTCTCCAAACTTAACTCTGAACTTTGTCTTAATAAACACTATTCCACCTCCAGTACCACAATTTCAAACATCTCATCCTTCAAACATAGATTCTTCACCTTCAAGATTATATGTTTAATTTCTAACATTGCCATTTTCCTTTAACCTCATTGGGGGCACCAATCTATTGACTCATTTGTCCATATCTTTATGTCAATAACTTTTCCTCTTTTCCAGTTTAATTCCATCATAATACCATTTTTGTCAATATCCTGAACTTCCTTGTTCTTCTGTATTTTATCACTTCCATAGGTCAAACCCCAACCTTTTAACAACCTTACCATTTGGTTTCTCCACACTCACACTCAAGAAGCCTAGCGATTCTGGAAATGCACATATACACACACCCCACCACCAGGTCACATGGATATTGAAATAAATTTATGATCACAGATCTCATATGAGTCCATAGCCCTACACATGTCTGTTATGTTTACATGATCAGCAACTTCTCTGACACTCTGCATTCCACACCTTTTCCACTCTCCTAAAATTTTAGATCATTATACCTTCTATTTCTTACTCTCAGCAAATTATCAATATGTGTATTTCTTCAAGAAATTTAAGAAGCATCATACTAAAATTTCCTTAATTTTCTTCTACCAAACTTCCAAACTTATCTATATCTGAACCCTCCTCTATTTAAACCTTGTCAAAAAATGGGGACGTATCCCTCTTTTTATTCAAAAACATTTCCTTCATTTTTGCCATGTATCTTTCTCTTCTCCAGAAACTTACCCTCTACTGTTTCCCTATTATTTTTGTTTATTCAATCAAATACCTTAATGGATTATTTCCACTGATAGTTAAACATACTCAAGTCTTTCTGAGCGTAAGAACAAACAAAACCAATATACCCTTCCAGCTACTGCCTTATTTCTGTCTTTCCATATTGACAAAATTTTCAAAACCATTGTCAGTAGCCAGTGATCCATTTACTCACACACACTTCACCTCACTACAATATAATGTCCACTCTCTCAAACCAAAGACGTAAAGTTTCCAATATTATCCATGTTGAAAGAGTCCAAACATCTTCAGTCCTAACATTGCTTGATATTTCAGTAGCATTTGACCTTGTTGAACATTCCTCCTTAAAATAACATTTTCCATTGGTTTCTGAAACAGCAATGCTATTAATGTTCTTCCTAAACCTCTGGCCACTTCTCCTTTTACAAGTGCATCCTCTTCTTCCGTGTTATTCATGTTGGAGTTCTTTAAGGTTTCTGTTGTTGTTAAGTGCTGTCCAGCTAATTTCAGCTTATAGTGAACACAATGTGACAGAGTAGAACTGCCCCATAAGGTTTTTTAGGCTGTAATCTTTATAGAAGCAGGTCTCCAGGTCTTTCTCCTTTGGAGCCGCTGGATGGGTTTGAATAGCCAACCTTTTGGTTAGCAGCCAAGCACTTAATCATTGTACAACCAGGACTCCTTTTAAGATTTCTAAATGATTATTTGTCCCAGACAGGATCATCTGCTGTCGTAGCTTCAATTACCTTTATATCAGAGAAGCTGCAAGTTACATTTCTAGTTCAGCCTTCTTCTTTGAGCTCCAAACCTATTAATCCAACTATCTATTCCTGTCTATATTTAGGTGTTTTGGTAATCTGA
>NW_004444061.1:297988-299647 GCF_000243295.1 Trichechus manatus latirostris
CTCTGTATGATTCCTGTGTGAACCCTCTCCCTAAAATAGTGGGGCATTTTAAACGGAATCTATTTTGTTGGGGGTCCTGTTGGTCTTGCTATTGTTTTGTTTTTTATGTTTACATCAGGATTCCAAAGATCAAGGGACTGTCATTTATTTTTCCAAATAAATAATATCTAGGCAGCATCTGATGTCCTGTGTGACTGAACTTCAATTGACCTCCTACCCAACTCGTTCCTCTAGGTTTGAGTCTCCTTTGCAATTAATAGATTCAGAGTTAATAACTAAAATTTGTTTGTACAAAAGAATCATGTTGCTTCTCACTAGACTCAAACCATTTGGACACCAAGCATTCTAAAAGTACCAAGTGCCTTTTTTTAATTAATTATTTTATTATTTTTTTAATAGGGGCAAGCAGTCTTTTCATTGGAATCTTTTAATCTTTAGTGATTTTGTGCTACTTTCGCTGATTAAGTCTTTTTTTGGAATTCTCATCTTTGGGTAAAATCAAAACGCACCCATGAAAATAAACTTCAGAGTAACAGAATTCAAATTCTTTGTATGTAAGTGAAAGATTGAAATTATGTGTGCCTCTTAATTTTCTAACCAAAAGGAATCTCTGTGATCATATATCTGAATAGAATTTTAAATACAGTTGTGTAGAGAATTGATTATTTTTGAAGAAACAGGCCTTGCATATTGTTTTTTAAATAGGTCTGTTAAAATAAAATAAGATTATTTATTCCAGTAGCCTGTAGGGAGACTATGAAGATGTTTTCTTTCTAGCCAGCAAATTTATATCACTTACAATCTGGGGGAGTTACAGAATAAAATTAGTGAAGATGCAAGAATGAGTTGATCATTAAAAGGCTAGTGAACATTTGACAACTTAGGTGAATAAACACACCTCAACTTCTCACAGCAAACACAGACCAAAAGAGTATTTTCTATTGTGAAAATGCAGTGAATAAATGACATTTGCTGTACTTAAAAAACAAAATAAGCTTTGCAGTAACTATAACCTTGAAGCTAAAGGCTACATGTTACAGGAGATAAAAATAAAGCACTTTGAGTTAAGAACAAAATATAACAGGAAAGATTTCTGAACCCCTTATCAAACAAACTACACAATTGCATTATAACAATTTACAAAATGTACGTATTTATTCAACTTTGGTTGGACCTTTACACAACCCAGCTAAAGCTCTTTATTCTTTGTTCTTTGTCACAGCTGATTTGTAAATATTTTTGAAGCTTCTCTCCTATCTAGAGAAAAAGGGTAATGGCTAGTGTGTTGCTTTCTAAAAAACATTTATGTCAACCGTTTTTTTTTTTGTGTGTGTGTAATGTTGTTTTCATTATACGCCATTGTGTCTTAGATCCTATGATTTTAAATTTAGTTTTAACTAAGGCTGGGTTAACATACTTATGTATCAATATACACATGTATCTTTCCACATTACTAAATTCCCTGTTACTTATTAAAAGGGGGATTGGCTAAGTAGATGTTAATGTTAAAAAAGGCCCAGGATTTTATTTGGCTGCAAGATCATTATGAATGACCATTTATTAAAGATTCTATTGATTAATTTTTTTTTCATTGGGTAAGAGGTTGCCTTCAGTGTCTATGTTGGTATCTGGGATTCTAAAAGCCTGTTTTTTAGTTTG
>NW_004444061.1:303750-307240 GCF_000243295.1 Trichechus manatus latirostris
AAAAAGAAATATTAAAAGTATTTAAGTGTCATTGAATTGTTTAAATATGATCATAAAAACAAGTGCTTCAAAAATAAAAGTGTTTATGCATTCTGGAGCAATGATTAGACTATGTGGACTAAGTATCCTGAATTTCCACAGAATATTTTGATCACAATTTCAATAAGTTCCTCCAATGCATAAGTTTTTACCATGGAAAAACATATTTATGCATATTAATATAGAAACAAAGGAGACATTTCCCCAAAATACAGATTTAAAATTTTTGTTTTTGCCATATTGAAATTTTTTTTATTAGAACCTCCAGAAATATATATATCTCGTACTTGTATTTTCCACAGTCTTTCTATATATTTCAATGCACAATGATTCCATGAAAAAATGGCACCATTGTTTTGATAAATATGTCATTACAGTTAATCTGATGGCTGAAAAGTTTTGTATTAATACAGCTCTGTATATCTATCTCTGACAAAAATTATGGTCTCCTGAATTGTTCTGGGCCTGGAACTGAATTTTTCTTTAAAACAATTCCTTCTCTATTCCATTTTCTTATGATTTTCTGTGTGCCTTTGTCAATTTTCCCATGACTGGTCGTGAAGTGAAACAACTTGCAAGATTATATCCCTGGTTTTTCATTATAAAATGCATATCATTTTCTAAACACCGTAGAGTATATTTCATTATCCTTAGTGATTTGAAAACACTTTATCTGATAAAGTTATATTTTTGCCAACTACTCTTCTCACTTCAAAAGTCCCCCACTTAAAAGATACCTATGTTATGATAAAATGACCATATATGATGTTTCTTTTTTAGTTAATTGGTTCAAATATATGTTTGATATCTTTTTGTTCAGAGTTCACATCTTGATATGTTGAAATGGACTTCAGAATAGCTTTTCCATAATCTCTGGATATTGATCTATAGTGCTTATGTATTCGAACAATATGTTTTGTGTAGTGAATCCATGTTTTTATTGGACTGTCTTCACTTTTAAACAGCTCTTAAATTCACACACTTTGCTTAATGTGAATTTATATATGTAAGATCTGCATGTCCCAAAGTTTTGTTTTGTTTGTTATTTTATTAGAATTACTCAAATAGCCATGCTTTATTAATTCTTCATTTGTAATAATTTCAGTTGAAATTGTAGACAGATTTCATCTGAATGTTTTGTTTTTCCCTCTAGATTGCAGTGGTGGAAGAAGATGGTCGGGAGGATAAAGCAACAATTAAATGTGAAACATCTCCTCCCCCTACACCTCGGGCCATCAGAATGACTCACACCCTCCCTTCTTCCTACCACAATGATGCTCGAAGGTAGGACTCTCCTGGAACACTGCACATAGTATGCTCCCTTCCAACGTGTTATAAAATAGAGTGCTTAAAAATTTACATGAAATAATTGATCTGAGCAATAACTCTCTATTGGAGTATATTCCTGCTCCCTCTCCCTGATATCACTTATAAATTAACCAAATTTCTATTTTGAGATCAAATTTTTAGTTTAAATTAGTTATCTATCTGTGACCTGGTTAATAATCGGTATTTATGAGAATAGCTCTTCTGTTTTGGGCAGACATGTGTTAGTAAAATCAGATCAGACTACAGAAAAGACTTATTAGGAATAGGAACACAAAACTAAATGAATTTTAGGACCATAGTATAAATTAGGCCTACAGTGTAAGAGCAATTAGTTCTGAAAAGTCCATGATTGTACCACATTACTTTCAGCAGATAGGTATACACACCATCATGTCAGTGCTGCTGCCGCCAGCTATAACAGCTCCTCAGGCAGAAATCTCTTAGAAAGGAAAAAAAAAATTAAAAGCACATAGTTATTGGACAAAATGTTAAAAGAAAACATAAGTCAGAAATACCTGATTCATTGTAGCAACTCTTCATACTGCCCTATCCATTTGCCAAAAAAATTGAAAATATATCTCTATAAAATTAATGACACAAATAAATATAAGCATTCAGTTTACTTTATGAATATGTCCTCTTATTATCTTCAATTGTGTTATCTCTGGATATATTGTTTGTAGAACCTAACATAATGATTTTATAATAAAATATTTTTGAAAACAAGGCTTTCTCTACTGGAAAGCATTTCTTTTCGCCTCTTCCTCCTTTTTAATTTCTAATGTTGGAAAAAACCAGTTACTCCAGCTTCCAAAAAAATGAATTATATTTAAACATACAATAAACTATTGTTTTGGAGTTGTAGGGAATGTGAACTCAGACTAATCAAGATGAATAAGTAAAGTTAAATAATTCATCATGATATTATCAAATTAACAGCTATAAAAAATCATATTCAGCAGTGTTCATTGAACTGCTCCTGTTAGTATAATATTGAATCTATTGATCAGGATTGAACTTAGACCAACTGCTTGGAAATCATTTACAATTATCATGTACCTAAAAGAATACATGAGAACTATAATTAAGAAAAAATATATAGTGATCACTAGGGTATATATATTGCTTCTGTATGCTGCCCAGGTAATTTAAAATTTAATAAATTAGTCTCCAAAACTGTGAGAAAGATGGCTAGAGAAAAATCCAGTATGGCAATAGATCAGAATATCAGCTAAAAAGTTATTATTGGTTATATTTATATTTCTTATCAGAGATCATTATGTTTAAGATAAAAAGAACAAATAAACTCTGAGAAATAGGTAAGTGTTCAAGTGCTAAATAATAGAAGACTGGTTAACATGCAGTTAATAAGCCAGCCTGTGTTCATTGATTAGTTAGAGACTGCACAAAGAATAAGAAGAAAAAAGATACATTTGGAGCAAAACTAAATTTTTCAGAGAACATTTGAAGGCTTAGGGTCTTAAGGCTGTGGAAACTATACTTAAATCTGCCTAACAGAAAATGTAGGAAGAAAGAGAGAAAATAACATTCAACATCTGCTTGTTCCTCCTTTTGTACATTCATAAAGGAAACAAGTCTTGGGTACCTTGTGGATGTTCAATTAAAACAAGCGGTTTGCCCTCTTTTGTGTTTTGCAGTAGTTTATCTGTCTCCCTTGAGCCAGAAAGCCTTGGGCTTGGCAGTACCAGCAGCAGCCAAGACTCTCTTCACAAAGTCCCCAAGAAGAAAGGAATCAAGTCTTCAATAGGACGTTTGTTTGGTAAAAAAGAAAAGGCTCGACTTGGGCAGCTTCGTAAGTATACAAGTATTTAGCTTTGCACTGCCACTCACTTTAATCACTCCTGAGTGTCCATCTATGTTTCTCATTTGTTTTCTTTTCTATTCTTCTCTTTTCTACATGGCAAACTCTGTTTTATTCAGTTTTGTAAGTCCAATGTAGCCTGTAATTATGTAATGCTAACTCTCTGGCAGCCATAACAATCCTATGAGCAAGTATTTTTATTGTTATTTGTGTTTTATTGGTGAGCACACCATACCTTAGTAATTTGCAGAAATGAGCTAGTCATCCTTATGTGAATGTTTCAAAACCAGCTTAAAACCA